>NW_004567105.1:37441876-37563631 GCF_000260355.1 Condylura cristata
GGCAAAACAGGAGAGGTCTGCTGTGCCGTGTGGGTCATCTCCCTTGCTGGGGATCAAACTAGGCCATAGCATTGACAGAACTGAGATTCAACACCAAGGCCACTAGGGAGGCCCTCAATTTGACTTTTTAAATCCTTTCCAATTTAACTCTTGTTAAAGCTAGTGATAGTTTTAAATAAACATTTTCTAAGATAATATCCTGGGGATGATTTTCATTGTTGGGAAAAGATAAGAATAAAAGCAAATTGATCTCACTCGGGTTTTTACCATAAGAATGAAGAAGCACAAATTTGAAAGGATACATGCACACACCTATATTCATGGCAATCCAACTTACTATAGCCAACTTGTGGAAACAACCTAACTGCCCAATGACAGACGAGTGGGTTAAGATGTGGTCTATTTACACATAGGATACTATTCGGTCATAAAAAGGGATGTCTTACCATTTTGGATAACATGGATGGATCTGGAGGGGATTATGTTAGGTAAAATAAGCCAGAGGGGAAAAGACAAATGCCAGATAATTTCTCACATGCCTGGTATATAGAGAAACAAAGCAAAAGAACAGATAAAGCAAAACCAAACAATTCCTTGAAATCTGTGCAGAAGTGAGGCCACCAGAGGACAAGGTTGGAGATGGGAAGCAGAGGAGAGAGCTCTGTGGACAATGGCAGAGGATTGTGCTTCTGAAACCAGGAACCCATGGCACAAGCCCTGGGGCAAGACCAGCTCTTTCCCAAAGCCGCCTAAGCCCGGTGAGCCCCGGTGGTGTTTTCCTGCCTGCTGTCCCATTGGCCACCTGTTCTAGAGCAGCGGCAGTGAGCAAGTTCCTGCCAGCCACAGAGTTGCTGCCTCTGGGCTGGCCCCTCCCCTGCGCAAGGTGGGTTTGGCTGCCCCTAAGGCTCCGGGGGCAGTGGGAGTTTCCCACAGGCAGCAGAGAGCACTGCAGGAAGCTGCAGGAGAGCTACACGGAGGCCCACCTCGGAGAGACAAGCTCAGTAACTGCCCCTAGCACTCACGGAGCTGGAGTGTCAGTCTTTCCCATACCTCCTGGGGCCTCCACAGCTGTCCACAGAGGCACACTGCTTATGAGCAGTGCAAATGGCAGCAGGTGGCAGGCATTACACCATCTGCCACCAATGGTCCCGGTGGAACTCAGTCTGCCAGCAGAGGCTGGCAATGATGGTGGGTGGCAGTGCTTCCCCTGCCACTGCCCCAAGGCATGCAGCCCCACTGGGGTTACAGCAGAAGGCTGCCCTTGGCCACAGCTCACTCTGGCAGATGAGGCAACAGCAGGCCCAGCAACCCATGGCCAGGGCTGTAGGAGAGCACAGAGCCCATTGGGCGAGACAACAGAAAGGCCTGCAGAGTCCCGGCCAATATGCTGAGCTCCCAGTGGAGCCTACTCTGCAGCAGCTAGGGCCCATGTTCCTCCCCCTTCTGATTGTTACACCTGGTTGTTGAGTGCCTCTGACCCCACTAAGGGACCACTCTGGCTCTGTGGGAGCCCGCTAGCTCATGACTCTCCCTGAGGACAGGGCAAGTCTGTTCTGTGCAGGCACCAAGTTTGGCCTTTTGCATTTGGCACCTGGATTGTAGAATGAACCAATCAGGTGCAAGCGCAGCTCATACGTTAATTATTTGAATCAAAAATCAGGAATGGTTTGGCTGGTGCTCAGTGGTACAATTAGTTACTTAGGATGGAAAATGGCCCATTCAGCTTATAAAGAGGGAGACCCTGAAAGAGAATATAAGGCAAGGCAGGAGCCAGCTAAAAAAATGCAGTTCCTGGCCTCCAAAATAGAAGCACCCAGCCACTGAAGTCCGGAGAGCAGCCCAAGATATGCTACCCATGCCAGCAGCCTGCCTCTGGCATCATCTGCAAGGAGCTCATGGGCCTTGGCCTGGTGTCTCAAAGAGATGTTGGTTGCTGGTGTGGGGCCGCAACTGTTGACACTGGTGTCTCTGACACTGTCTCCCAATGCTTTTGCCTCCATTGCTGTCTGGCCTAGTATACAGTGTTGTCCAGCCCAGCCTTAAGACTTGCTGTGGGCTGCTGGGGTATATCTCAGCAACCCTGTTTGTGAGCACCTCCAGCTGCCACTATGCATTGGACCCACTGCTTGCTGGGATGCCTCATGCTCCAGACCTCACTGATAGGGTAGCAGCATCTTCCATGAGTAGCCTTTTGTTTGGGACTTCTGGACACTGTAGACATTATCTGGAGTGAGAAAGCTGCCCACTTGTGGTCTCAGAAATGCTTTGTTTCTCTGTTAAGTAAACCCAGTTGTTGTTCCCTGAGCCTGAGGCATCTTGCAATTGTGTGCGTGGGTGAGAACCCACAGACAGTGACTGTCCTCTCCCTTGACCTTGTCCTTCATCTGCTGTAGCACCTCTGCAGCACAACGAAAATACTGTTTCTCTTCGTTGGTGGATTTGATATGGTAGCACACATCTGTAGAAGTGTAAACCTCGATCTCTGGATGACATACAGGGTTGTAAGCCAACATCCCCTAAGTACAAAAACAACACAATATAAAAATAAACAAAATTTACATGACACTGCATTATCCAAACTAGATAATAAATAAATAAATAAATAAATAAATGTAGGTTGATATTTGAAAGAATTAGGGATGGTGGCATAACACTTACTAAGCAGTTCAAGCCCAGTTCTGAGGGACCACTAAAAATAGCCCTCTAGAGTGTCTTCTAGGTAACAGGGAAGCATTACATGAGGATGATTTGTTACAACATTCTTACCTCTTTGGGGCAGATAAATAACTGATATTGTGGGTCAGTGCATAAGTATAACACTCCATTGAGAAGGCAGAGGTAATTAAATATGCCTTAGAAGTTGTTGTGTTTTTTTAAACTTAAGCTATAATTACAGGGCTGCTAAAGATGTGAAGTATATAGTTAAGGTTTCGTCAGCACTTTTATTGTAATACTTAGTGAGATTAGTCATTTTGGTTGTTCTTTTTCAATGCCAAAAATGGAAGACAGCTGTTTGTGCTCTACAAACTGTTCTTTAAGGGATAGTTCTCTCTTTTTATCAAGTGCATTTTGCCCTCAGGAAAATGTGTTTTAAAGCTTTTGCACTGTCAAAATGAGGTGAGTCAGAATGATCCCTTTAGCTGTTAACGGCTAAATAATAACAGGAAGATTGACTTGTGGAAGAGCCACACAAAGATGATATGGAGAATTTGGGTTCACCAATATCCCAATTCCCATCTCCTGTTTCCTGAGGGCACTACACAGCCTCTGAATTTCATGCCCTGAGCTAGAGTATACCAACAGTATTTAGCAGTATTTTATGAGGGCTGGTAACTGAAATCCCCATCAGCCTGTCATCAAGCAACAAAAAGTCCTTTGTAAGATTGCTTTTTTTTTTTTTTAGTAGGTCTATTTATTTCTTTAGTTATTTTAAACACCCTTGTTTATTTTTTTCACAATATAGGATTTCTCTCTGCAGGTGCGGTCACCATAGTTTTCCCACTGCCGAATGCCCGCAGTCCTCTAACACACTCCACCTCTCTTACTTCCCCAAAGTTCTCTCCTCTTCCCTTCTTTCTCAACACTCTCCTCTCCTGAGTATCTCATATCTACAGTCTGCTTTCAAGGGCTAGTCTTACAGTTTGTCTTTATCTGATCCTTTGCGTGGTTTCTCTAGATTCCACATGTAAGTGAAGCCATCTGGTATTTGTCTTTCTCCTTCCAGCTCACTTCACTTAGAATAATCTTTCCTAGCTCCACCCATGTTGCTGAAATAGTATGAGTTTATCTTTTATGATTGCTGAATAGTATTCCGTTGTGTATATAGACCACATCTTCTTCATCCACTCATCTGTTCTGGGGTACTTTGTTTGTTTCTATATCGTGGCTATTGTAAATAGTACTGCTATAAAGACGGCGTGCAGGTTTCCTGTCAAATTGTGTTTTTTGTGTCCTTTGGTAGACTCGTAGGAGTGGAATTGCTGGGTCATACGGTTAGTCCATTTTTAGTCATTTGAAGACTCTCTACATTGCTTTCCTTGGAGCTGGGCCAGTTTACATTCCCACCAACAGTGAAAGAGGGTTCCTTTTGCTCCACACCCTAGCCAGCACTTGTTGTTTCTAATCTTTTTGATAGGAGCCATTCCCATAGGTATGAGATGATCTCATTGTGGTTTTGATTTGCATTTGCCTGTTGATAAATGGCAATCAGCATTTTTTCATGTCTGTTGGCCATCTGACTGTCTTCTTTGGAAAAGTGCCTGTTTTTCTCTTCTGCCCATTTTTTGATTGGATTGTTTGTTTTCTTTTTGTTGAGTTACATAAGCACTTTGTAGATCTTCCATATAAATCCTTATCAGATATGTGGTTTGCAAATACTTTCTCCCATTCAGCAAGGTATCTTTTGTTTTGGTCACTGTCTCTTACACTGTAAAGAAGCTTTTTAGTTTGATATAGCCCACTTGTTTATTTTCTTCTTCATTTCCTTGCTGCTAGAGATAAGCCCACAAATACATTTTTGAGGTTTATGTCATGAAGTGTTTTGCCAGTGTTTTCTTTTATGTACTTTATAGTTTCAGGTTTTACATCCAAGTCTTCATGACTTTATTTATTTAGTGAAGAGGCTTTTCTTGTTACAGTGTATATACTTTACTCCTTCTTTGTATATTTAGTTTTCCATACATGTGTGACTACATTTCTTATCCTCAATTCTATTCCACTGGTCTGTATATTGCTTGTTTGTTTCAGTACTATGTTGTTTTAATTATCATGCTTTATAGTATAGTTTGAAGTCCAGAAGTGTGATACTTCCATTTTCCCCCTTTTCAATCAGGAGAACTTTGGCTATTTGGGTTTTTTTGTGGTTCCATATGAACTTCAGTAACACTTGTTTTACTTCTTTGAAGACTGCCACTTGGATTTTTTATTGTGATTGCATTGAATCTATAAATTGATTTGGGTAGCATGGCCACAACATTGATTCTTTCAATCCATAAGCAGGGTACGTCTCTTGATTACTTTGTATCTACTTTCTTTTCACAATATTTTATAGTTTTCCTTGTAAAGGTCCCTCATCTCCTTTGTTAGACTTATTTCTGGGTATTTAATTTTTGGGTTAGATTGTGAATGGGATGGTTTCCTCAACTTACTCTTTCTCTAGATCAATATTTGTATCTAGGGAGGCAACTGACATTTTTATGCTGATTTTTTATCCTATCACTTTGTTGAGCTGGTTTAGTATTTCAGTTAGTTTTCAGGGGGATTTTCTGGTTTCTCTATGTATGTTTTCACGCCAACTGCAAGTAAAGATAGTGTCACTTCTTTCCCAATTTCAATTCATTTTATTGTTTTCTCTTGCTTAATTGTTCTAGCTAGGACATCTGATACTATGGTGAATAGCAGTAGTGAGAATGAAAAACTTTGAAGCTTTCATTTTAAGTTTTAAACATTATATTTTAAGGCCCTCCCTGGTGGCGCAGCGGGTTAAAGCACTGCACTGAGAAGCTATAGCCACTTCCGCATGAGTTCAAATCCCGCCTGCCCCGGAGGAGACCACATGGCGTGGCAAACCTCTCCTGACCCGCCCGCTGCTCCCCTCAGCAGTGTACTTCGTCGATCTGCCTGTTCTGCTCCCCATTCTGTCTCTGGTGAAGCCTCTCACCGCCCCTGAGCCTCTGGCCTGTACCCCAGTTCCGTATGTACAAATAAATAAATCTTTTTTAAAAAAAAAAACATTATATTTTAAACAATTGATAAACAGATATTTATCATGTGTTCTTTGTTCAGTTTGTCAACTTTCCAATAGAGGTAATATTTATCCTCCTTTTACTCTGGAGGTGCCTGGTTGCTTTATTCTCCAATTCAATCAATGATCTAATAGGAACCTAATGTGTCACCTTGCAGAAGAAATCCATAAAGTATCTCTGAGTCTTAATAAGATCTAGTTAGTGAAGTGAGTCCCAACACCATAAAACAATATGACCAACACAAGTCAGCATAGTAGTAGATGGTGGAAAGATAGAAATGTGCAGCACAGAAAGGACTCACCACTCAGCTGACAACCTCTAGCTGGTAGTTTTTCCAACTTTCCCACCAAGATCATGTTCTTAGGAACCCCCCAGCCAGGAACTGAGGAAGGCAAGAGGACAATGCCACTATTTCTACACAGTGAGTGTTCCTCTACTAGCCATCTTTTTCCTAGAGTCTTCATTTGACTGGCAGAAAAGCTGGCTGCTTTGCCTACAGTCTGATGACTCTGTCCAGCCTTTCCTCCCCTTTTCCTTTCACAATGATCATTACTCAATAAAAATTCGCAATCCTAACAAAGTGTCAGAGTCTGCCTTGTGGAGAGCTCAACCTGCAACAATGTCAAAATGTGAACAGAAATCAAGAAGAGGTTGAGAACAGGAATCTGAGTGAGTTAGTGAAGTAATGGGTGTTGGAAAGGATGTTAAAAGTTCACTAAGGAAGGGAATAGTAACTATTAATGGCCTTTGGATTCTACTGCCTTGAATGAAACTTGGGGATAATTAAAAGCCAGTCAAGGAGAGACCTAGGTAGCCCAATCCATTATAGACTAGGGCAGAAGGCGAACAGGAAGAAAGAGTTGGGCCTCCATCTTCCCTCTACTGAGAGCGGTGCAGTGGTACAGTGAGAGGGGAGGAACTTAACCCTGCACTGGTTCTCTCTTTGAACACGTGTGTAGCTGGACAGGTCACTTCATCAGCATGGTTGTCCCTGGCTTATTGGGGATGATGCTAATTCTCCCTGCCCACCTTACAGAGCAGTTATGTGGAACTGAGTTAACTGGTTCATGTGAAAGCATTGGACCAGCTGAACAGGCATAGTATGAGCACAAGTGTTATCATGTGACATCTGAAAGGCCAAGTGGAAGCAGGTACAAAGGTGGCCTTGAGCACCACTGTTTCCTCCTCCAGACACTGAAGATGCCCTGAGTTCATCTGCCCTGGTGGGGGGTCAGCTCCCCACTCCCCAGCATCACCAGCCCAATTATTAGAACCCAGACTGAAGCTATATTTAGCAGACTCCTAATTTTTCAAGTACACACCAGCTAATTGTTTTATTATTTTCTTCTTGGTATACTTATAATTTAATTTGGTTATCCTGGTATAAAACTCAATAAATACACTCAAAACACTCAATAAATAAGTAAAGTTGAATGGATGATTTAGCTATTTATTCTCTTTGTCTCTGAATACTTTGTGATAATTTTTACAAACTGTTTTTCTGTAATCTAGTATCCTGTTCATTTTTGGCAGAGTGAATGACTTAGTCACTAGTTGTTAAATAATGTGTCAGCTACCCTCTTCACTAGGAGGTTATACTTTAATTCAGTGACTGTGAAAATAAATGTTCATTCATATGCTGTCACATATTTTCAGTGAATAGTACCTGAAAAAGTTGCTTAAGCACCTAGGGTCTTTCTTAGTGATGCACAGTCTTAAAAAATTGTCTCCTGGACAAGAAAGATGGGTAGAGATTGCCTTCTTGTTTTGCTTTTTTCAATTCAGTATCTCTTGTCTCATTTTTTAAAAAGATTTATTTATTTATGTATACAGAGCTGGGGGACAGGCCAGAGGTGCAGGGGCAGTGAGAGGACTCACCAGAGATAGAGTGGGGAGCAAAACAGGCAGATGGTGAAGTACGCTGCTGAGGGGAGCAGCAGGCCGGTCAGCCGGCACCATGTGGTCACCTCCAGGGCAGGCGAGAATCAACACACGCTGAAGTGGCTTTAACTTCTTAGTGCTGTGTTTTAACTCACTGTGCCACCAGGAAGGGCCCCCCAATTTTTTTTTCTGACAGTTACACTCCCACCTTGAGAGACGATTCACTCTCCCTACTTCCACTTAGTTTTGGTCAAATTTTCAATCTCAGTAACTATGACCTCCGCCTCTGCGTGAGCTCACAGCCAGATGGTTACATCATGGTACAGGAACATATGTGGGAATGCAGATGTAACCACACTGGGATAATTCAAGTCACATACAAGTGGATACTAGAAGGGTGGAATTCCCTTCTTCCTCTATAGCGTCATGGATCTGTGTAAATTTAGAGGTAGCTAAGGTCAAACTCCTCTTTTTCCTTATCACATGGAAGTCTGTGTGCAATGGTAGAAATGAGGTTAAATTCCAAAAGAAGCAAAGTGAAGGAGGGGAAAGAAGAAGAAAGGCAAAGAAATACAAGGAGAGGGAAATGGGGTGGAAGAAAGAAAAGAGTGGGAGGAGGAGGAAGGGAACGGGAGAGAGAAAGAGAAGCAGGAAAAGAAGAAAGTAGGGGGGGAGGAAAATGAGGAGAAAAATAAATTCATTAGGACTAAAGAAGGAAAGAATAATGAAAACAGAGAAGGGGTTATAGAGAGAAAAACAGAGAGGCAGAGGGAGGCCTCTAGGGAAGAAATCAGAGGCAATCGCGGTAACCAGAGGAAACACCTGAGAGAGAAATAAGAGCACAGGAGAAATAGAGAGGGAGAACTAGAGAGAGAGAGGGGAGGGACAGAAAAACGACTGAGAACAACTGCAGGCCATGAACAAAGTGGAATGCTTCAGCATATCACGTAGACTTACCTTGCTAAACTCCCAAAGACTATAAATAAGGGGCCTCCCTGGTGGCTCGCCATGGCTACCTTAGTACAAGTTCGATCCCCGCCCCTGAGGTGATCTACATGGTGCGGCAGACCTCTCCTGATCCACTATCTGTTCTGCTCCTCACTGTCTCTAGTGAATCCTCTCACCCTCACACCTCTAGCTGTACCCAGTTCTGTAAGCACAAATAAATAAATCTTCTTTAAAAAAGAATATGATTAAGACACATGCTTCTGTAGACTAGGGAAAACATAATCATAGAATAATTTTAAGATCATGACCTTGAAAATTTCTGAAACATCCTGCAAAACAGGGTAACATTACAACTTATCTACCTCATATAATTAAGTTATTAAGGTTCCCTACCCAAAAGACACAAAAACACTGATTGAAAAAGATACTTGTACCCCCATGTTTATTGCTGCTTTATTTGCAATTGGAAAAACATGGAAGCAGCCCAAATGCCCAAAAGTAGATGACTGGATTAAAAAGATATGGTACATATAGACAATGGAATATTACTCAGCAACCAAAAAAGAGAAACACATGTCTTTTGCAGCAACTTGGATGGAGCTGGAAAAGATCATGCTTAGTGAGATAAGCCAGAAAGAGAAAGAAAAATACCCATGGTTTCGCTCATAGCAGGAGTATAATGGACCAGGTGAGAAAATAAGAATAATAAACAGCCATATACCAGAGACATTTTGTGGGGGTGGAGTGGGGAATGGGATCAAAAACGGGGTTGGGGGGAGGGAAGTGCACGGGACTTTGGTGATGGCACACGGGTGACTATGGTAATGGGAAACCCACAGGGATTACAACTGAGATGAAAAAAAAATGTACAAAGTGATGTAAAAATAAACTATTATATTATAAAATAATAATAATAATAATAAACAAATTAACAAAAAATAAAATAAAATAAAAAGTTAATAAGATTCCTTAGTCAGAAAATTGCCTCTTTGTATTTCCTTCATATAGAGTAGATAATGATCTTTAAATTGTCAGGGGATGGATGGATAGAATAAACATTTAAATGTAACTTCATCAAGGTTACATTACAACTAAGACCCCATAAAAAATGAGAATTGACATTTGTCTGTGGCTTCCTCAGGCTCCTCTTCATGGACACTTCAATCCCTTTTGTCAGCGGCCTCACCACACAATGCTTTTCTCACTTCCCATATAATAAAACCTACTTTCAAAGGGAAACCCAGTACTCCTTCTACAGGGCTGTAAAGGCCAATTGAACTTTATGGTCTGCTTTTACTTCAGAACCTTACAAAAGACATTTTTAGAGGAAAAAAAAGTAGAAAAACTTTAAAATCACAAAAAATGAATGTTTAATTCTGGAATTTCTGGCTTACATGAGCCAATATGAGAAGGATCAGTGGTGACAGCATAGTTAGGCAGGGACCTTCTGGAAACCCAGGGCCTCACTGGAGGTTCCATCCATGCCAGGTCTGGGCGACCTCTATATAATGTAAGGGGTCAGGCTGAGAATTCCTGATTTTATGGCCACTGGGCTATAGAAGAAACCCATCTGTCTGAGTCTCATTTCATTTATTTGTGTGTTCCATTTTTCTTGTAGAAAAATACATATTTGGGATACATTGTACCCAAAATGTTTTGCAACCCTTTTACTGTCCACCCTGAAAAGCATTTTTTTTCCTATTTCACAACTCTAAGAGTTCCTTAGAAGATATAGACAAAATACTTCTTATTAATAAATTAGCACAGTTAGAGAAAGAAAAAAGGGGAGGGAACTAAAAATGCTGTTCAGTGACCAGCTTCACAATTGTGTAATTCTTTTACTCTCCTTTGCATTTCCTGCTAAGGAAAAGCAAGCATTTCCCTAAGAATTTTCAGGATCAAGGTTAGTGTACATCTTGCTTGCCAACTCTGATGGATTGATAGTAGTTGAGCTGGACACAGCTTTGACAATGTTGCCAAAGCTCTATCCAGTAGAGAAGAATGTGGTGATGGATTAGCAATGTCTGCCATGAGTAAAGAAGGGGGAATTATGAACCATATGCTATTGATTGCTTTTGCCATTTGGCATTCATTCACTCTTCTCCAAGTAACTAAGCCCAAATTGCCAGTAATTTCAAGCCACTTCATGTACTTTGGCTTCCAAGCAGACCATCAACCAGATCTAAACTTATCAATACAGTTGACTCTTGAACAATGAAGGAGTTAGAAGCACAGATTTTCCTTCCCCCATCTAAAAGGCATCTAACTTTGGACTCCCCTAAAACCTAACTACAGTGGTCCACTAGTGTCTGCCCATAGACTGGTTCCAGGGCTCTTATGAATACTTGAATCTGAGGTGCTGAGTCGTTTATGATCAGCTGTTCATAATTGCATGTCCTTGCTGTATCTAACCAATTCGCATTCACAGTGACTGATCAGTGAATTTGGAACCCAGAGACAGAAAAAAAGTCACATCTAAGCAAACCTGTGCTGTTGAAGGAAGAACAAAGTTCCATTTGCTGCATCATAATGAGGGGTTGATGGAGGGGAAATGAGGATCAGGAGTACTGAGATCTCAGCAAGGAATGCCACATGGGCTCATTCTTTACTACAAGGTTTCATCTTAGAATGGTTTTATAGTTTGCAGTAACTTAGCTAACTCACAAGTTGAGAGAGAACCTACCCATAAATAGAATCAAACCAAAGAAAATGAAACCAAATTTGATAAAAGTAGTGCTCCATTACTACATCATGGAACCTCATGTAGAACCCAGCCCAAAGCCATGTTTTTGTTTTGCTTAAACTAGTTTGGGCTATATATGCTACTTAGTTCAACCAGAAGAATCCTAAATGATGTAACCATTAGTGGAATTTCTTCCCGTGGTTGTAGTCTTTAACTAATAAGTTCTAAACTTAGTTTACCATGTGGAAAACATCACACAAAAATTGAGAATGATGATTTGCTGACAGAATTTTAGGGGCAGTTCCCACAATTCTGAGGACTCACTGGCAGAGAACTCTTAAGTATGCTATACCAGGGAAACATAAGCTTTGAGATGACCTACAGTTTGCCTCCATACCAATCTTCATTTCACCCTTAGAAGTGACTAGATAGAATAAGAAGGGATCCCTAGACTATAAGGGATTTCTATCAAAGAACCTCATTAGCATCAATGACTACTTTTTGAACACCTGCCAGTTGCTAAACTGGTCAAGGATCTGAGTGTACGGGCATGGAGAAAACATAATCCTCAATAGCAGCCAGTGCAGAAGATAAAAACAAGCACTATCCTATGTAGCCACCTGCTACCTCCGCTCAGACTTTGTGGGCAGAAACAGATTCAGATAATCAACCAAGGTTGCACACATGTAAATGATAAACTTGTAACAGAGACTTTCTCACTCCTACTAATACATCTGAGCACAAAAAAAGTACTCTGCTGGTAGAGAGGTCTCTTTACTGTATTTGTATGACCAGAAATTTGCCTTGCAAAAGGAGGATTCCTCGTTGGCTTATGGTGGCAGCAGTCCCACCCATGATTCCTCTCAAAAGTGCCAAGAGCAGAAGATCTCAACAGCTTTCCTTGCCAATGATGAAGACCCTGCATCTTTATGGCATCACCACTGGGGGCACCATCAAGTCTTACAGGAACAACTCTTTAACTCCTCTCAAGCCCTCCTGCCTGCTCATGTTGACTCCCTAATATATTTGTCCACTCCAGATTCTCTGTAACAACAACTGGACACCTCCACTTCTATAACACAAGCATGTAACACAAGCATGTAAGGTACAAGAAGCCAAATCCAGAACCCACTGTTCTACCCTACCCTGCTCTTATTCATCCAGTGACCAGCCCTCTTGTCCACTGGGTTGCCCTGGTCAGAGCCTGGTTCTGTTCTCGCTCCACTCTGCTCACCCCACCCTGTCCCATCAAGCAGCACAGCCTATTGATGTATGTCTTCAGCCACTTCCCATCACCGCTAGTACCATTCGGGTTCCATCCACTGATGTCCCTCTTCTTGGATTCCTGCCATTCTCTTAATTAATATCCCCACTTTAAGTTTTTCCCACTCTAGCCCAGAAGTCACAGTAACTTTTATAATTCAAAAATATGCTCAAGTTCCCTTAAGACACTCCAAAAAGAATTCATTATCCGCAAAATAAAGTCTCAAAGGTAACTTACCTATGCCTTTCATGATCTAACCTCTGTTTACCACTCTAGTTCTACAATATGATGTTCCCTTATTCCCCACAACCACCAAACTGTTCTAATCATGTAGCTCTCTAAATGAAAAGCACCTTCTATTGCCTCTGAGATTTTGTACATTCTGACTGGAATGTTCTTTCATTGTCTTCTGAACACCTCATGTTCCCTGACATTCAACCTCCTACATCTTTTTTGGTGTCTCTGAAATGTATACTCTTAGGGTGTTCAATTTATTCGAATCTCTGTTCAAACCTATTGAATTGAATCTCCTTCTGGACTGTGAACTCTCTGGAAGCCAAAACCATACATGTTCTTGTTGAGCTCCTGATGCTTAATACAGTAGCAAGTCCAAAAGAGGACATCAAGAAAGAAGTGTCAAATCAGTGGATGTGTTAAGAACACTTGAGTGAAAGAATGTACACAGAATGGGATTTTGATAACACAATGCAATTGAACCTATATGTTTACTCACTGAACATGTGTTAAATGCTATTTTTCATTCATTACTTATCTATTCTAATGACACTGTGGTAAGCATCTAATAAAAGAATTGGGCTAGATTAGTGAAGATAATGTTCCTTGAAACCAAATACCTATTATTTCAAATAATTTCTCTCTATAACTATGTTGTGCATTTAGAGTATGTAAGAACCACTAATTTTATATGTGTCTATATATACAATATATACACCTGTGTATATGTTAGTGTGTGTATATATACACAAAATCAAAATCCCAATCAACTCAAGGGTTCTTGTTAACACATCCACTGATTTGACACTTCTTTCTTGATATCCTCTCTTGGACCTGCTCCTGTATTAAGCATCAGGAGCTCCACTAAAAATATATGTGTGTGTGGGGCCCTCCCTGGTGGCGCAGCGGGTTAAAGCACTGCACTAAGAAACTAAAGCCAATTCCGCATGAGTTCGATCCCCGCCTGCCCCAGAGGCGACCACATGGCGAGGCAGACCTCTCCTGACCCGCCCGCTGCTCCCCTCAGCAGTGTACTTCGTCGATCTACCTGTTCTGCTCCCCGCTCTGTCTCTGGTGAACCCTCTCACCCTCCGCATCTCTGGCCTGTACCCCAGTTCTGTACGAAGAAAAAAAAAATCTTTAAAAAAAAAAAAAAAAAAAAGATTTGAAAAAAAAAATATATGTGTGTGTGTGTATAGATATATCTATATCTATCTATCTATCTATCTATAGTGTATATATATACATATATATATATCATCTCAAAGCTACATTCTCTATCATTAAGAATGTTTCATTTTATTAATTACCAAATATCTTACCAGATAAAAGGGAAAGCCTACATTTCAAGAAAAAACAACTTTATAAGAAATTTTTTCTCAATCATTTTAAGGCAACAATTTTGAGAAACCTTATACCCAAAGTCCCACTTTTATGTGGGATCTTGTGTTAGCATAAAAGAACAGCTGACCCTGAAAGGTCTACACAGTCTCGGGCTCCCTAACACATAGTCCTGTCCTGCAGAAAGGGCCACGGAATTGTTCAGTAGGTTCTTCCAGGTGTCTTTTGAAAAATGACTAGAATCCTTTCTAAGCTGGAAAATGTGAAAGCAAACTCAGCTTTGAAAAGTCAGGAAGGAATACTTACAAATTTTGAAAATGTAGTATCTCCATCAATTTATCATTCTCCTCTATATGCTACAAAGTGTCTTTAAAACTGGCCTTTTTAGAGCATAGACAAAAATCTCTTAATAATTGAAAATAAGGTGACCAACAGCCAATATTCATGCAGAACTGTTAACTAAACTTTTATGGGGGTGTAACACAGGTACAGAAAACTGCAAAAATTTAACTGTGCAGCTTGATGAGTTTTCACACAATGAACACATTTGTGTAAAAAGCAGCCAGGTAGGAACCCATTACAAGTGCCCTGTGAGCTGCCTCGTGAGCCCTGGCAATCATTACATGTACCTTTGACGTCAAAGAATTTTGCCTCTTTCTTGAATTTATGCAAATAGAATCATGTAGTAAGTATTCTTTGTACCAGCTTGTTTTGTTTAACATTCCATTTTTTAATGTATTAGTGTCCTTATATGTAGCAGTAGTGGTTTGTAGTGATTCATTTTTGTTATTGTATAATATATATTTTGTAGGTGTAACTTTCAATATCTGTTATCTTTGTTTGCATAGAAGAATAGGGCTTCTATGACCATAGGAGTAGAGCAGGTGAAAGGATTCTCCAAAGACAGAGTGGGGAGCAGAACAGGCAGATTGACTGAAACTTAGCGCTGAGGGGAGCAGCAGGTAAGACAGGAGAGGTCTGCTGCGCCATGGGGGTCAGCTGCCTGCCCAGAGAGTGAACCCAGGCTGCAGCAGTTACATTGCTGAGGGAGAATCCCTAGGCCACCAGAGAGGCCCCCTGTTCTCTTTTCATACTAAGGAGGAGAAATTCAAATTCCAGATGTTTGAGATTATATTTCATCTTAAGAACAATCAACAAACACCTCCACATTTTATTTCTTTTTAATAAATAACCATGTAAAAGGAAATTATATTTGAAGAGACATTTAATTATTGGTTCAAAAAATATTTTGGATGCTTAGAAAATGATCAAATTGTATTGAGCCACAGAAAATAATCAAAATAGAGTTAAATTCACAAGTTTTGCTTAGTAAGCAGTGGTGTCTTCTCATCCATTAAACTGTACTGTGTACAGTGAAGACCCAAAAAGACATGTCTCTGTCATCAGCACCCAGCGCTCTCCTCCCTGCAACCCCAGTCCTGGCTGTCCTCATGACTTCACAGCAAATGAAGTTATAACAAGACTCTATAGGATTTGCAATAGAATATACAAGCACCAGAAAGATCATCAAAGACTTTGTATATAAGACTGGTAGGAATTCCATGGAAAGAAAACATCCAAAGACATCCCAAAGAGGAGAATACATCCAAAGACATCCCAAAGAGGAGAATACTTCTTTTATTAAAAAAGACTAGGAAGACCCCAAACTTCGAAAATATTAGTTGTTTGTTTCAATGGGGAAATCGGTGTTACCAAAAAGTCCCAGCAAATCAATTTGAGTCTGTTTCATAAAACAGTGATACTGGTGGTTTACATTCCATCTTCAAAGTGAGATAATGCAATAATGCCAAAAATTCCATCATGCCTTCTCATGTAATAATCTTGTCCTTGAGAGAACACTGGGATTTTGAGTTGTGGAATTTTTCATACATTCATCCTTTCATTTACCATCTTTTCTGTCTTCAAGTGTCAGTGGATCCTTTTAGTCACAGCTGTACAAATCACAGGACTGTTTTCTTTATTTTCATAAGATTATAACATTATTCATCTACTCAGTTTCATTTGAAAGGAATCCAATAGAGAGAAATTTTTATTTTCCAATGAAATATTTAAAGCTGCCTTTTCCCTACAAGAAACTGGGTAGGAAGCCTCCCTGGTGGTTAGGGGTTACATCTCAGCACTATCACAGCTAAGGCCTGAGTTCGATCCCCAGCCAGGTAGCTGACCCACACATGGCACAGCAGACCTTCCCTGTTATCCCCAGGTTCCCCTCAGCAGTGGATTTCAGTCAACCCAACTGTTCTGTTCCCCACTCAGCCTCTGGGAAATACTCTCACTGCCTGCACCCCAGTTCTTCTATTCAAAAAAAAAATAGAGAAAAAATTTCATTAAAAACAATAAATTAAAAAGAAAGAAAATGGGAAGACAACACCAAGCATGAGTTATGCAAATACAAGACTTTTCACCTACCAGAGCATATATGAATTTAATTTTCTAACCCTCAAGTGTGCATTTTCTTGTTTTGCTTCATAATACTTGTGTATAAATATGTAACAAAGTCAACCTCTTTACTCATTTGTGAAGCTTTACTTACCTTAAAACTACAAGAACAACCTGTGAATATTAACTTAAAAGGATACTTTGTACCTGTGTGTCACACTAGAGGAAAGCAGGAACCTATTGCAGGATCTCTTTTCCTCTATCTGTAAATATAGTGGGGCAGAAACTTCAAGGGCTGATGATACATCAAGCAACTATCTTTGTCTCTCAGTTACTGATTGAGCTAAAACTAAGGGAAAGTCGCCATTACCCCCACTTAGTACCTCCTGCTGTTCCTAGAGGATGTGACCCAAACCAACATCAGCATGTACATGTCTCCATTTGACAGAAGCCAATTCTGAGTCACAACATTCCCCTAAAAAAGGAAAATAATGACTTAGCATTAGTGCCAATATATATACCAGCTTGTGTCTTTACCACCATGATAGTTCATTATATTACGTAAGGACAAGGCTTTCTCATGCACTGCCCAGCTCTGTAAAAAAATGTTTGGGAGACACAAATCAGCAGAAGAAAAATCCACCAACCCACCCCACTTCTCCACCATGTATAACAGCTCCCTTGACTAAAGAACTAAGTCCTTGAGTAGAACCATCAACGTAATGAAAGCACTGAACAAAGAAGGTGAGCCCAAAGCTCTCTGCTAGAAGATAAAAGTCACATCAGAAGGGAGACAGACAGGCTTTATAAGCCAAATAGAACTTTCTCAATGTCCTACAGCCATCTCATTAGCCAATGCTCTCTCATCATGCGTGATCATGGTTATTTAGAGTCAGAAGCAAAATATGGAGAGCTCTGTCTGCAGGCAAGTGGGGACAAGGCGTGCTAGAGAAAGAGCTAGGTGTGTGAGGAAAATGATGAAGTGGACATACTTCAGCGCTGAATTCATGAACACCAACATGAACAGGGATTTAACCCCTTCTGGGTAGAACATGAAATGCCCATATAAACAATGACTTTGATTTTTTTTTCAGCATCAAGCCATTCTATATGGCCCAAACATGTTTCTTTTCCCCCAATACTTAAGTTTATTTCAAGCCTTGATGAATTTGTTCACATAGAAAAAGGCAAATTTCAATATCTTTATTGTTCTTTAAAGCTCATTATTTCTGAGTCAAGGTGTCACCCTTTGTGGTGATTCAGATCTCACTGGCACCAAGTGGTACCACTGGGCATCTCCATCAACAGATGGAGAGATTTGGGTCCTCATCATGTAAGGGTGGCAAAGAAAGTGGCTCTGAACCTGAAAAAGACCTTAAATTAAATAATGCAATGAACCCAGAGCACATTCCAACAGTCTCACTCAATGGTGAATTGCACACAAACTTTACATGCTTATATGGTGATTCTTACCCCTTCCTCTTCCTCCATCTCAGGTGACTCTCACATTCATGTTTACGTCATTTTGTCTGTACATTTTAGGAAAAAGGAAAGAACTGTGGTATTTGGCTTTTCACATTCCTAATTGGAGTATTTAGTATCATCTTTGAGGAAAGGGTTTGCTAAAATTAACATTTTATGGAGTGAGGGAAAGGAGCAGAGATAAAGTGGTTATTTGGTTTCCTTGATTTTCCTAACATTGGAATGCTTAGTGTTTATAGACCCTGAAGATAATAATAGTACGTGACTTTTGCTTGTCCCTGGAAATGAGGTAAGATCTGACAGGACAAAAGAGAAGAGATGGAATAAAGTGGTAGCAGAGCCTGCTCCAGGATAAGATGTGAGAAGTGGTGGATGGCTGAACTCATAAGACTAGCACCAATTCTTAAGATCACCTGATCTAACCCAACTGTTAGAAGCTAATAGTTTATACTAAGAAGCCAGGTTTCAAAAAAGAGGAAGATCCTTGTCTAGAGACAAAGAAATGTACAGGGGTTCTTATACAAAAATGATCATTGCAGGGCCCTCCCTGATGGCGCAAGGGGTTAAAACACAGCACTACAAAGCTTGCCGAAGCCACTTCAAATGAGTTCAACCCCCGGTGGAGGTGACCAGCTTGGCATAACAGACCTCTGGTGGAGGTGACCCACTTGGCATAACAGACCTCTCCTGTCTTGCCCGCTGCTCCATTCAGGAGCATACTGAAATGGTCTTCCTCTTCTGCTCCCCACTCTGTCTCTGGTGAATCCTCTCATTGCCTCTGCACCTCTGGCCTGTACTCCAGTTCTGTATGCATAAATAAATAAATAAAATTTTTAGTTAAAAAATACTTTTGCAATTTTTTAAGACTTAAAATTTTTTTATTTTTATTATTTTTTAAATATTTTTTATATCACTATGTATTCCCCATAAAATTCCCACCACCAATTCACCTGTGAAATATCACTATTACTAGTACTTTTTGTTTGTTTATTACAAATATTTTTAATTGGAAAAACAAAATAGCAAACTTTTCTAACTAACCATCGCTAGCTATTCCTTGGGCAATGGGCCTTAACCTTTCTGTGCCTCCATTCCATCATCTATAAAATTGAGAATTCAATGGTGCCTTATTTCATAAGTTTGCCAAGAACATCAAAACTACTTTACTTGTAAAGCACCTAGAACATGAAAACAATAAATATTTGATAGCCATCAACTGTTTGCTATAATTATCACCACCACTGTTGACAATTCAGTCAGGCCCTTCATGTTAGTGAGATTTCTTTAACGGCCTGGGAGGCTTGGTCCACTGTGGGGTGGCAGGCCATATGGCATGGGTGGCAAAGTTCATTGAAAGTAACAAGTTTCAAGTGATGTAAGAAAAACTCCAAGAACAGAATCGAGACCACAGTCTTTCTTGAGTCTTGTTTTTAATTTTCAGAAACCTTCACCACGTCCCTTCCTCCTCCTTGATGATTTCCATATTTGGTATTGGTAATAATCCTTACCTGAATTATTATAAAGATCAGATGGTGAAAGCACATTGTAAGCATACATTTTACAAGGAATCTTCCACCCTTATAAGGACAGTGTATTACAATCATAAAACATGTCTCTTATTTTGAAATCATAGGGGCAGGGAAATTATTCTTGCTTTCTTCTGAAGATTGAATATTGAACATGAAATAGAACATGTAGCAGAATATTCGTGTCAGTGGTGTGTTCCAAAAGAGGACTCTGCTGGGAAGCCTGAAGACTCGGTTCCTGTCCTGGCTTCCCATGGGCATGTGGCATATGTTGCTCGAAGCAAGTTACTTAGACTCCCCAATACCCGGTTTCCCTTCTGTAAAACATGAGGTGATTTTGATCGTCCCTGCACCTCTAATTCCATAACTTTAAAGCTGGACCCCTATTTGTATGAAAATGGTAGCTATCACAAAATTATTTAATAAACAAAATGTCTCAAACAACTCAGGTGATCCTTGAAACCAATTCTCAAAACATTGCACAATCATGCTTAGGCAAAGACTTCAAACTCAAGAAGGGCAATCTGGAACAGGCCTCTTGTCCCCATGACCGCCCAGAACGCAGGAGATGAGAGCAGCACTCGAGCTCCCTCTGCCTTCGGGGATCAGCTGAGCGTTAATCCTCGTGAATTCTGGAGATGCTTAGCAAGCAGAAAATGATAACATCTCCTTCAAAATGAAAGGGAAGCCTAAGAGCACAGCTTACTTCTACGGTATTTCAAGCATCTCAAAATACTTTCATGGCAGCTTTAGTTGTTTTTTTGTTGGTTTTTTTTTTCCTGGTTGCTGATTTGATCGATGTAACAACCTTATGAGGTCAGTGGACGCAGGATTACGGAACCCATTGTACAAATGAATATCCTGGGGCGAAGAAACAACAAAATAACCTGCTTTCCGTCAGAGCTGACGGTCAGCCCTTGGGTCTCTTCACCCTCAAATGACACTTGACCCCATCAAAGAGGAATCTCCTACTTGGTTCATCAGCTCCCCAAATGCCTGGTTCAGCTCCCTGTCAAGAACTAAACTTTCTCCTCCCACTTAGGCCCCAATTCACTGTCTGGGCCCCAGAAGAAGTGAAGTGAGTTTCTAAAAGCTTTAGCACTTCCAGAGAACTTCCATGGAACAGTAAAATTCCCAGATAGAAACAATGGACGTATTGATGACTGAATTAGACCCTGCTTCCATGCCCAGTGGTTTCTCGCCATAAATGTTTTTCCCGTAAGTCAGTGGTTGTTTTGAGAGAGCTGTCAGGAACCCTTTCATCAGGGGTATTTTTTAATCCTGAAATTTTGGCTATCTCCTGGTTTATTTTTAAAATGAGAAGGGCTGGATCATGTCCTAGAGAGAAAGATGCTACAAAATCCTAAATGTTTTATATTCATGGGGATAATTAGGGTGATTCAAGAATTATACCCCTCTCTGTTAACTGATGGAGGAGAACTTTAAATCACAAATATAGGACTCTGAGAACAAAATGTGAGTTTATGTAACTCACTTCCCAGTCTCTGTGGTAGAAACAGGGCTGGGATAGGTTTAAAGTGTCCGCCCCAGGCTTGGTTGGCAACTGAAATCCAACAGAACCAGTGGTTGGGAACAAAAGATTACACAGAGATTAACTCCCCGAGAAACATGCCTGTGTTTGCATAAAATTCATGCTTCCACCTTCATAATGCCTTAATTTCACTTATTCTCCAAGCTGGCAGAGCCAGCTGCTTGTTGCAGGATACACTGCTTCATGGCTCTTTTGGCTGGGCCTGTAAGAGGAATGTTGTTCCTCTCTCATTATTGAAGCTAAATCAACACAGCTCCAAACCTTTGACTCTCTATTTGCTTATGGTAGAAGAGCAGGATGTCCATACACTTCCCCTCACCTTATTTAATTCAACAAATATTGAAAACCTGAGCAAGACATGGCTCATGTCTCAAAAAGTTAAATTCAGTGAGTAAGTGCTGGGAAAGAACTATGAGAGTCTGAGGTGGAAGACACAGGTCCTTAAATTATTATTCAGATTCACAGGTTTTATAACAAAAATGTACCTAATTAGCAAGCACAACATAGATAAGGCACTAGGGGCTGTATCTCTCCTTAAAATGTCCTTGTATCTTTTATTATTTGTATTTATTTTAAAGGTTTTTGTTTATTTATTTTTGAATAGAAGAACTGGGGTGTAGGCCAGAGGTCTAGGGGTGGGGGTGGGAGTGAGAGGACTCACCAGAGACAAAGTGGGGAGCAGAACAGGCTGATCTACTGAAATCCACTGCTGAGGGGAACAGCAGGTGAGACAGGAGAGATCAGCTGTGTCCTATGTGGGGATTGAACTCAGGCCATATGATATGAAAGCACTATGACTTAACCTCTAAGCCACCAGGGAGGCCCTAAAATGTCCCTGTATCCCACTGTGCAGCTTACAATAATTCAAGAGAATAAGAAATGTTTCAAGAACAAAGTAGCACTGGAAATAGGTCCTGAAATTAGAGTAAATTTTTAATAAACAGATCAAACAAAAACCAAAATCTATATAGGTACCATTTAAATGGTACTATGACATATATCATCTCACTTAAGATAAAAAGAAGAAATCCCATAAGGTAAGAATTATCTGGAAGCAAAGCAAAGACTGGGAAACACCAGACATATGTTACAACCAGCAAATCTTTGTTCATGCATCCAAACAAATAACTTCAGTTAACACTTACTATGTTGTTCCAGGTGTGAAGTACAGGTGTACAAAGATCCACAGATGTCTGTCTTCAAGTGTCAGACATCAGAAGCTGACATGATACCTCAGAAGTCATATATCAGGTGGAAGAGATAAATGGGGGGGGGGAGACTCTGCGAGGGCCCCTCACGTGTGGAGAAGGTACAACATTAAATGAAACTAGATTACAGGGTCAGCACTTACTTCAATATATAAAGGACTGTTAAAGACTTGGGACTGAGAAGATACACTATGGGTTGAAGGCATTATTTGTGTGGAGCAAATGCATAGGAATCATTCATAGCAAGGAAAAATGAGGAAGAAAGACTAGTTAAGAGGTGATTGAAAAAGTCCAAGAAATAATTGAGTTCTGGAATATGATAGCACCAAAAAGGACCAAAGAGAACAAAAGGAAAAGAGACTCAACTAAAATAGACAGTGTAGGACATAGATGTGTTTGAAAGTAAACAGGAAGTTGGGAGGTAGAGAGTGACAGAAATGAACCATTGGATCTGGTGCATAATAATATATGGGCTGTCTTCATAAACTGGGCTTAGGTGAGGGCCTCCCTGGTGGCCTAAGTCTTAAGTCTCAGCGCTCTCACAGCTACGGCCTGCATTCAATCCCCAGCCAAGGAGTGACCCACATGGTGCAACAGACCTCTCCTGTTTCTCCCGCTGCCCCCTCTCAGCAGTGGATATCAACTAATCTTTTAGCCTGTTCTGCTCCCCACTCTGTCTCTGGTGACTCCTCTCACCACCACTCCCCCCTCCCTGCCCTTCTGGCCTGCACCCCAGTTTTTGTACACAAAAATAAGTGAATAAATAAGGTGAGACTGAGAACAGAAATGTCAGATCTAGTAAAGATTAAGTGGGTGTTCAAGGAAGTAGACTTTTGGAAGTTGGATGAAAGAGTACAGAATAAAGATATAAACAAAAAGAGAAAGATTGGAGGGGTGCAAAGGAGGCAGGTTGGCAGATAGAGGCGTGAGTGTGAGGAGGAAAGGGTGCATATTTCTCAGCGGCACATCAGAAGGAAAAAAGCCTGGAGCTGACTGGTGAACTAACACACCCCTCCCTAGACCACCTCACCCACACCTTGGGGCACAATTATCACCTCTCCTTGGAATGACTGGCAAATTTCTTTCTCCAGCCCTAATTTCTTCTTCAGCTCTTGGTTTATATATAAACCCAGACAGTTGCATGTAGGTGTCAGACAGGCACTTCAAACTCAACCTGTTGAAATCAGATTCATGGCCTTTTTTCCCAACAAACTTTTCACCTCAAAAATGGTGTCTTTTTTTTTTTTAAGATTAATTTATTTGTGCATACAAGAGCTGGGGTACAAGTCAGAGGTGCTTTGTGGTGAAAGACTTCACCAGAAACAGAGTGGGAAGCAGAACAGATAGATTGACTGAAATACACTGCTGAGGGGTACAGTGGATGAAGACAGGAGAAGTCTTCTGCATTAAGTGAGTCAGCTTCCTATCCAGGAATTGAACTCATGCTGCAGTAGCTGCCAATAGCTTCATAGTGCTGTGCTTTAACTCTTTGTGCCACCAGGGAGGGTCCAAAATTGGTGTCATTGTCATCAACAGAATTGTGAAAACCAGAAAGTTAAGATTTATACCTTAGCACTTCTATGGCTCTCAAATCACCCCACCATCAGAAAGGTTAATTCATCTCCTCAAATCTGTCCTGCCCAACTCTAATGTCTATATTATTGCTAAGGTGACCTTTCCAAACTCAAATCCAACCATGTCCACCTTTACCTAGAGCCCTCCAGTGAACTTCCTCTTGGGAAGTACCCGAGGGTGTTGTGACTACTCTGACCCTGCATACCTGGACCTGCCTCCCTCCTGACTTGACCTCACCTTGCCCTACCTTCACACCCCAGCCAGCCTGGCCTCCCTTCTCTTCCTCACACACGTATAGTGCTCTTCCACCTCTGTGCTTTAGCACAAGCTGTTACCTGGTAGCCCTTTCCTGCCACTCTTCACTTGGTTAGCTTATATTTGAGGCAGAATGGAAGGCCGTATCACAGAATGGTTAGGACTCCAGGCTTTGGATTCAACCTGAGTTCCTACCCAGACTCCTCTACTAGCAGCTGGGTAATCCTAAACACATTTCTCTGAGCAAGCCCAACTTTTCTCCTAAGTGTGTCACTGTGAAGTGCATACCTTACAGATAATTCAATAAAGCATACATTCTGGCCTTATATGTATTGTATGTCAAATATGATAACTAGGTAGTAACTGCCAACTATGTTTAGTTTTTAGTTTCCCAACTAAACAAGTGTCATTAATGACAAAATTACCATCGCTGCCTTCATCATCTTCAACGGCTTTGTGAACATCCCTTTCCAGACAAACCTTCCCTGACTAGGTTACTACCCACCCAGCTCTCTCAGCCTCTCTGTAACCACCTTCTTTACATACCTCACAGATTCACTTCTATGTCTGCTATACAGTTCTTATTGTATCTGTCTTCTCTACCAGGCCAAGAGCTCCTGGAAAGCAGGACTATGCCTCCATTGTTCAAGCATAAGCCTAGAGCAACACCTGGCACATACTAGACAGTCAGCCAGTACTTGTCCAAGGAAGGAAGGAAGAAGGGACCAACAAGCTTAGAATGAATGAGTGGATGGGCAAACGAGCAGAGGTTGAACAGGTAAGTGTTAGATGGCCAGCTAGCTGTCCTCGTGCAGTAATCCAGTATTTTGTATTTAACATTTCATGCTTTACCAATGCCCAGATTAGCAGTGTCATCTCCATGACTACAGTAAGTTGTTAAGTTGTTAACAATATTTATCTTTAGAAACCAGATGAGACTGGAGTGACATTCATCCTCAGGGAGGCCTCTTTCACCAACGATATTTGGAGAAACTTCTACCATCCATGGAAGCCAGTGAAGATGATGAAGGCAGAGACAGAAGTTTTGTCATTAGTGACATTGTATATATGAGCACATTAATTTCTAGAATGCATCCGTCTGGTAAGTGAAAACTACAGAAGCAAAGCCCTTAAAGGGCATCTTCTGTGCCAACTGAGAGATATTGAAGAAGATCCATCTCCTTGTTCTCTTGATGTCCAAGATTGACATCAGCCAAACTTGATGTCCTGTGTTGGGTTATGCACCTGAGTTCCTCACCTACACATGATCTCCTGCTGTCTTCTGACTGTGAACTATGATATTTAGACTCCTGATGTGCTGCATAGCTCTGCAGCCCCCCACCCCCCAGCACACGTACATATCACCTCCTCTCCATGTCTCTTCCAACGAGGACCACTGAGTTGGCAAACATCATTCTTGAAAGGATTTTCTGCATAATTATCTTGATTTCTGTTAATGGGCAAATACTAAGTCTATGGAAGACTGCTAACAATCTTGCACAAATATGAGGAAAAACAGGTTAAAGAGCCCAAGAGTTCCCATGGGTTATTAGAGCCTATAAACCCTTTGATTAATGCCTCGTTTTGCTTTCAATGACTTGATGTTCTTTCTTTTGGCACAAAAGCTTGGGAGCTTTGGAAAGTTTGCATGAACAATAGCTTCTGTGTTGTCACTGACTTTTCTTTTATGGAATACCTAGTTTAGGTATTCCATAGCAAACCATAGACCTAAGTTCCTTCCATTGGATAGTGCATTGAGCAGTAGCTTCAGACTTGAAGGATAATAAGTTTTGTTCTCTTTTTAAAAGAGGAATGAAGAATTAAAGTCTCCTCGTACTCACAACTTTGCCCTTAGCTCTCCTGAAGCTATTGATCTCAGAGCTCTGCTTGGCTCCTGGCAGACTTTTGTCTTAGTTGAAACAGTAAAAGTATGATTACCCACAAGATGGTAATGTTGAAAATAGCAATGAAAACCTTTTCCTTCTAGAACTTAGTGGACCTTTTTGAAGAAATCCATTATTGCCTAGTAATGCTATTATAAAAGCACATTAGGGTTTTAAGAACACAAATTGACTGGGGAAAAATAAAAGACTTATGTAACATCAGAGGCAAAGTACTGATTGCAAAATCATGTCTATGCTAAGACTGTAACTACGAAAGTAGGTTGACATATTGACAGTAACGGGGAAGCAATGTTAAAACAACTGGTTTTTAAAAAGACAAGATTATAGATCTCTTTCTTTTTTCTCTCTTCCTTGATTTCTGTTACTGTTATATTATTTGTCAACTCAACAGATATAGTATGCTTAAAATATAGAAAAATCATAATTCGCTTATAATACAAACATAAAAATTACACTCTGCCTTTAAATTGAATGTGGAAAATATGAAACTATTCTGCCTTATTGTTCAAAAGGATCATACTTATTCTATAAAACAGCACAAGTAACAACTACTAGCATAATCTTTAAAATTGGAAGAAGTGAATTTCATTTCTCTTCTTTGGCATCACTGATAATAGCCTCAAAAGTTTTTGCTTTCTTCTCAGAAATGATAAAACCAAATAAATTTGTTTTCAGTTTTCTCCCTGATTCTGTAGTGGACCAGAAAGCCTCTCAGAAAAAGCTGTCATACATTTGAGGAATCTTTAGTAGAGCTAGGTCAAAAACTATGTCAGCATATATTTGCCTCATGACTATAAATGTTTAAGGGCTGGATGCTGGCTTGGTAGTGACAACAAATGCAGGATTGAATTGCTAAATTACAAATCTACAAATTCAACACAGAAAATAACTATGTAGTTTCCCTGTTTCTTGTCCTTTTGTTTATTTAGTGCTTAATCCACTGGGGCCTGTTTTCTATGAGCAACGTCATGTAAGGTTAGGATTAATCTCACACTCAGTGGCTTTTCCTTCTGTCCAGGATTTCCATTTGCTTTTTAAATTGTTTCTAGCCCTGAGAATTGGCTGTCCTTCCCTGCTGGGGTGCCACTAATTGGTTAACAGAGGCTGTGGCCAGGCTGGACTTTATCTGCCTTGGAGCTCAGACCTGGCCTTGTTTCCATGAGGCTCAGTCCAACACAAATGTATCCAGCTGAGTGACTTCCCAGAGCTGGAAGGTCAGCACCGACCAGAAAGGCTATGGAAATACGTTACTGGCCCTCAAATGCTGTGTCTCACCCATCGGTTACTTAACACAGTTCATACTGGAACTTCTAAACAGTTCAATCAGAAATTAGCCAGACTGCTTGTCCCAAATCTATCTTATGTGTACTCAGAGTTGTCGCTGCAAAAACCAGTAAGTCCAACACTACAAAAGCAATCCATCTGCCTAGCAAGAAAAGAACTATCCAATTGACTGTCACACAAAAGGTAATGAACTTCATTCTGGGGGTAATGAGGACCCTAGGATGATTTTATAGTGCAAGAATAATGTAACTTGAGGTTAGGATGAGAACTAGTGGCTGGATGAAAACAAACTGGAAGATTGAGAACTCAGAAATATGTATGTGTAAAGCCACATGTATATGGAAATCTAACTATGACTATGACAAAAGAGTGAGAACACACTGGAACTGAAAAAGCCTCTTCAGTAAATGGTGTTGGGGAAACTGTGCTACTATATGCAAAAGAATCAATCTAGACTGCTATCTCACACCATGAACAAAATCAACTCAAAATGGATAGAAGATCTGCATGTAAGACCTGAAGCCATAGAAAGAAATACATAGAAGAAAGCAAGTAAAATACTCCATGACATACATTTTAGAGATCTCTTTGCATATATCTTTAAATGGATAAAATCATATGCCAGGCTTGATTCAGAGCAGTGAAGAAATGCAAAATGTTAAGACAAAGGAAGAAGATATTAAAGTTTCTGCACTAATATTCACACAATGGAATACTACTCAGTGATCAAAAAAGACACACTCATGCCATGTACAGCAACATGGAAGGAGCTGGAAGGGAAGGTGCTGAGCAAAATAAGCTAGAAGGAAAAAGAAAAATATCAGATAGTTTCACTTACATGCAGAATATACAGAATCCTCTCCCAACCGCCCACCTCTGCCTATACCCTAGGTCTTCTACACAAAAATAGATTAATTTAAAAAATTTTAAATAATAATAAACTTAAAATGTTAAAGGGACACAGATATGCCAGAAATGAAAACGAAAAGAGCAGGAAAAAAGACAAGGTAACCCTAAGTATGAGGCATACAGCAAAGGAAAGGAAGGAAGAGGAGACAAAACAGCATGGGAAGTAGCGGAAGGGGCTATGTTAAATATTCATGGTGCTGCGGTGGCAGGAGAAATATGGGGACTGTACCTGAGGGGAGAAACCAATTACTATACCAAAATGAGCAACAATGTAAGAAAAAAATAATAAACTTTAAGAAGAACTATACCATGAAAAAAATTAATAAAAAATAAAGTTTCTGGGCTAGTTTTTTGAGTTGGTGCTTTTCTGGGCTAGATTTTTGAGTTGGTGGTAACGCTATTAATATAACCCAGGAGCAAATGGAAAGGTTTGGGGGAAGTGACAGTGAGATTGTTTTCAATATGACTGTTTGAAAGTTTCTGGGAGTTATTCACGGGCAAACTCTAGCAGTATGCCAGGATTGGGCCTCCCAGGTGATCTAGGAGTTGTCACAGCTATGGCTTGAGTTTGATCCTCACCTAGGAAGCTGACCCATGTGGGACGAAGCAGACCTCTCTTGTCTCACCCGCTGCTCCCCTCAGCAGTGGATTTCAATCTGCCTGCTCTACTCCCCACTCTGTCTCTGGGGAAACCTCTCCCAACCGTCCCACCTCTGCCTATACCCCAGGTCTTCTACACAAAAATCAATAAATGTAAAATAATAATAAACTTATAATATTAAAGTAACACAGATAGGCCAGAATTGAAAAGAAGATTCACTATACAGACTTTGAAATTAAGCCCTGCTTGTGACACTTAGGATAAGTGGCCCAGGAAACAACATTTAAATTTCTGAACCCCTACTGATTTCATCTGAAAAACAAAAACAGTAATTATAAGATTGTTGTGACTAATGAGAAATGTGTCTAGGAAGCACTTATATAGTAAGAATTCCAAAAATATCTATTGTTGAATCACTGAATATTCTCTTCCTTTTCTCCGTGTTTTGCCCTTTGTCTTTCTCAGTTCACTTCTCATGACAATTAAAGAGCTTGTTACCACAAAGATGAGATTCCCATAATTCCTCTGCTTTAAAACCTCTAAAGACAGCATTCCTCATCCTGGAATATGCCAGTTTGCAGTAGCCTCAGGAGTTTTGCACTTAATATTCCCTCTCCCTAAGGTCAGATTTCTCAAACTTGACTCTTTTATCTTTCTTACATGACATCCACCTTTCATGGAAATCCTTTGATAATCTTTTCCGCATTCACCTGAGGCAATCTGTATGTGATCACTCTGTTTTGATATTGTTCACAAAATATAACATTGGAAGTGAAAATTTTATGTATATGTTTGTATTTTTTTTAATCTGTTCTCATGCTTCAATTCAAATGTCAGTCTCTTGACAACCTGTCTGCCCTATTCTCCCATAGAGTGGAATCTCCATAAATAATTATTGAATCAATGAATGGATTTATTTGGAAGTATTTGAACCCTTAAACTCAAAACCATGCACTTCTATGCAGCAAAGCAGAAGAGTCTGATTCAGAAACATAATCCTATGGTGTTGAGATATTCTCATCTGGATGTTTCACTAGATGTCAACTAAACTTGCTGGCCCCCAACCATCCTCACTATAAAAGAGTCCACAATTGCCTCTTTCTTCCTGAAGGCGGATGCAGTAAAGAATAGCAAGAAACAGGTAAGTGCCTGGAGTTTTACAGAGGAAGACACTCCAGTTAACTGTTCAATCTGCCATAAAGATGACAGGCGCAGGCCAAATGGCATAATCAAATAGTCACATCAAATCACTGGACTAGAAATCCCCAAATAGCCCCAGGACAACTGTCTATCAGAACCTCTGCAATGCTGTGATGACACTGTGAACCTAGGATCACAACTCCATTAGGCGTTTCCATGAAAAACATGGCTGCTTCCCAAATGGACAAGGGATCATGAAGAGACTGCAAAGTGCCTTTTGCTGAAGTGTGACTAGCACCTCAGCTCTAGGGTTCCTGGCTTCTCTTTCTCTAGTAAACACCCCTTTGGTCCATAGAGAAACATTTGGTCAGCATCCCTTGGACACTTAGTCTCAGTAATTTTTTGATATGTAGTCAGTGAATTACAAGGCTTAGCCTTGAACTTCCTTTCAAGCCCCCAGCAAGTGGACTAGCTTTGCAAGTATGATGGTCCAGCCCAGGGCAATGCCATTTAAGCAGCATCTGTGTCCCATCAGTAACCACTGCTTTAGATGAAGTCTCCATTTGAACAAGAAAATCCAGAAAGGTCATCATATCTAGTGTAGAGATGAAGAAAATGATCATTTATTTAGGCGACCCCAGGTTTTCTCTTAAATTTGGTACTTACCATTTGTACCACTTGGTTATTTTAAACTCCTGGGGCTTCAACTTTTAATTTTTAAAATAGGATAACAATGTTTACCTTAATGGGTTGCTGTAAAGATGATAAAGGAGATAAAGTAAAGTGCAAACAATGATCACTGAATGCTAGTTATTAATGTTAATCAATAGGTAGTAATTACCAATAATAACATCTGAATCCATGATTTCATTTTTGTTCACCTAGGAGATAATTTTTGACCACCTACCTGCTCTTCAGCATTGGGTTAAATGCTAGGGACACAATAACAAATGTGGCAGGCTTACCCTTGTCCTCATATAGTCAAAAGATTTGTAACAGGCCTTCGTTCTCTGGTGACCTAGGGGTTTTCTCAGTGCTCTCACCACCTTGGTCTGAGTTTGACTCCTGGCCAGGGAGCTGACCCATAAAGAATGAAGCAGACCTCTTCTGTCTCACCCACTGCTCCCCTCAGTAGTGTATTTCATTCAGTCTTCCTGTTCTGCTCCCCACTCTGTCTCTGGTGTATCCTCTCAACACCTCAAACTCTGGCCTACACCCTCATTCTTCTACACACACACACACACACACACACACACAAGTAAAATCTTTATTAAAAAAAGAAATTGTAACAGGTAATTACAGCACACCATCATAAGTGCTATAATGGGCTGCATGGAGAACACCAAGAATAGACATCAAACATAGACCAGTAAGTGACAGATAGCTTCTTAGCAAAAATGATGCATAAGCTATATCCTAAAGATGTCATCCAAGATCAGGAAAGATGGAGCAAATAAAATTTTATTCAGAGAAACCCTACTTACAAAAGCTCAAAGTACAGCGAACAATTTTCAAGTTGTTAAAAACAGGTTTGAGCAAGACTTATTCATCTGCTAAAAAGAATCCAGAAAGATAAAGAAAAGTCTAAAAATTTCCATGGAAAAAATCTGGCTTTAATCTGAGAGCCATCAGTGAGACGTTAAGCCACTGATTTGCATTGTTATATTTGTGTTTTAGAATGCTCAGCCCAGCTGTCATGTAAAGAATAAATAAGGCAAGGAAATCATTAGCCTGTGTATTAAGAAAATATACATGATCCAGCCACTATGGAAAACTGTGTGGAGCTTCCTCAGAGCACTAAAAGTTGATCTACCATAGGATCCAGAGTTTCCACCCCTAAGAATCTACCCAAAGGACACAATTTAAAAGAAAACCTGCACCCCTATGTTTACTGCAGTGTTATTTACAATAGCCAAGATATGAAAACATCCCAAATGCCCCAAAACTAGACAAATGGATCAAAAAGTTGTGATGTATTTGTATAATGGAATACTACTCAACCATCAAAAGAGATAAGCATGCCATTTGTGGCAACATGGATGGAATTGGATAGAAGGGATGATGTTGGCCAAAATTAGTCAGGAGGAAAAAGATAAATGCCAAATATAAAGAAACCAAACAAAAGGTCAAGAAAAAGACAGAGCTAGCAACCTGGTCATAGATGTGAGCCTACCGCAAAGGAAAATAAAGAAGGTTAAAACAGGGGAGGAGTCGCTGGTGGTGCAGCAGGTTAAAGCACAGCACTAAGAAGCTAAAGCCACTTCCGCACGCATGAGTTTGCCTGCCATGGAGGTGACCCATATGGCGCGGCAGACCTCTCCTGACCCGCCCGCTGCTCCCCTCAGCAGTGTACTTCATCAGTCTGCCTATTCTGCTCCCCACTCTGTCTCTGGTGAATCCTCTCACTGTCCCTGCACCTTTGGCCTGTACCCCAGTTCTGTATGCACAAATAAATAAATCTTTAAAAAAAAAAAACAGGGGAAGAGTGCACACGAGGGATTATGGTAATGGTCACGGGGAATATGGTACTAGAGAATTATGGGGATGACAGCGATGCAAGAAAAAAAAATTAATAAAAAAAAGTGTTGAATTTTTAAAATACCCCACAAGAATGTGGACAAGTGGGCATAATATAGAGGTATTTAGAAGGAAAGATAAAAAGACTTGGTGGTTTACATCAAGTAAGGGAAAAGGGAATATGATGAATGCCAGGTAAAATGGCATTGTCCCTCAGAGAACTAGGGAGCACAGAGAGAGAACAATGTTGTCTGTTCAACACAGGTAAGCTAACTTTGAAATGGCTCCCAGGTGGAAATAGTCAGCAATAAGTTGATTAACAGACTTGAATCTTATCTTCACCATTATCATCACTATTGCTTTCCTTGGGACTCACTCATTGACACCAGGACCCAGCCTTCTTGTCCCCAAATATCCAAGCTCACTTCTGCTTCCAGGTCTTTGCACCTGTGTTCCCGCTATCAGAATATCTGCTCAGATAAGGCACCCACAGACGGGTCTTCTGTGACCTTCCAAGCTAAACCCACAGCTACTGTCAGTCACAGACCTCATCACTAACTGAAGTCATCTTGCTCTTTATTCAGTTACTTTTCATGTTTTTCACCCACACTTGATATTAGGCACCACCATAACCACATGTAGTTTTTAAGTAAATTGAAATTACACAAGATTTTAAAACTCACTTCCTCAGTTGTGCTACTCACATTCCAAGGACTTATGAGTCACATGTGGCCAGTGACCACTATATTGGCAAGCCCAGATATACAATATCCCATCATTGTGGAAAATTTGAACATAGAGCTCAGTTCTAGAAAGTTCCCTTTGGCAGGCCTTCCTGTGTCCCCAGAGCCTAGATGAATGTTTCAAACTAAAAGCCATGTTTCATGACTGGATTGAGAAATTTAGGAGCTGATAATCAGCTATAAGTTTTAGTGAAGTCGAACAGAAAACAGCAAAGTGTATCTCCTTAAATTTAGGAGAAGTAAGAATTTCTTAACAAATATTTGTTTATATGTATATGTCTTGTCAGTAGCATTACAAGTCTTTCCTATTGTATGTCACAGTCCAGAAAAGCTTGTGCAGGCTCAAACTTTTTGTTAAATCAATAAATCAATGGAAAGTTTTATACAGTTTTCTGATTCAATTTACTCCCAACTATATCCCTATGAAGTGGGAATCATAATGCTTTTTTTTTTAAAGATTTATTTATTTGTACGTACAGAACTGGGGTACAGGCCAGAAGCTCAGGGGTGGCGAGAGGCTTCACCAGAGACAGAGTGGGGAGCAGAACAGGCAGATCGACAAAGTACACTGCTGAGAGTAGCAGCGGGCGGGCCAGGAGAGGTCTGCCACGCCATGTGGTCACCTCCGGGGCAGGCAGGGATCGAACTCATGAAGAAGTGGCTTTAGCTTCTCAGTGCTGTGCTTTAGCCCACTGCGCCACCCGAGAGGGCCCCATAATGCTTTTTTTTTTAAAGATTTATTTATTTATTCGTACAGAACTGGGGTCCAGGCCAGAGATGCAGAGGGTGAGAGGATTCACCAGAGACAGAGTGGGGTGCAGAACAGGCAGATCGATGAAGTACACTGCTGAGGGGAGCAGCAGCAGGTCAGGAGAGATCTGCCGCGCCATGTGGATCTCCTTTGGGGCAGGCAGGGATCGAACTCATGCGGAAGTGACTTAAGCTTTTTTGTGCTGTGCTTTAACCCACTGCGCCACCTGGGAGGGCCCCATAATGCTTATTTTAAAGATGAGAAAACTGAAGAGTATGAGAGCTAAGTGGCCTGTCTGGAGGACTAAAGTTAAAAAAATTGGCAGTAAGTCATGTCCAACTCTGGAGGACTTGAATACTTGAGAACACAGGGTGTTCTTTAAGCAGTAGATCTGGTGGGCACTTGGAATGTGTCAAGAGATGTGTTTGGGGAGAATGTGAGGAAATCTGGCACTGGGAGATGGACAAAGAAGCATGAAAAGTCAGAGGGGCATGCCAGGGAGCCTCAAGGAGGAAGGGAAGGAAAAAGGTCTGTTGGGGGAAAGGATGCCCTGAAGGAACTCTGCAGATACAGGTTTTGTGGACTCCACCCCCTACTCCAGTCATTGAGACTACAAAGCCCAGCAATACCAAGGGGAGAACTGCGAGGACCCAAGGGCGGAGCTAAGCAACCATTTTGAGACTTTCTGGGATAGATATATGAGGGAGATATGCTAAGCTCTCACTCTCACGCTTGGCCTCACGGCAGGTAGCAGGACGCTTGGCTCTAGATGAGCTTTCAGTGAGCTTTCAGTTCCAAGTCAGCAGCACTGATAGGATGCTCTAGCTAAATTGTATCTCTCTCTCTTTCCCTGGGTTGTTCCTTTTCTTTCCCCTTTGTAAATAAACCCATCATTGATCCTTTTTGTGGGTGCCTTCAGTACGATTGAATCTTAAGCATGTGGGTGAGAGCCCACAGAAAGGCGGCCCAGTTCACCTTGGGTTGCCCTGTAACAGGTCCAGATTTCCAGGAAAATCAAGACAAAATTTGCAGGAATTGTTAAAGGCTTTGGGAGAGTAACTTCAGCAAAGTAATAGGTTCAGAACCTGATGGCTGATGGTGGGAGGGTAAGTGGAGGCACAGGGAGCCCAGCGCCCAAAGCTCGCACTCTGACCAAGTGGAAGCAACACGCATATTTGAGGGGCAGTATCGTCTTGTTTGCTTATTTTTAAAATAAAGACATTGAGCATGATTAAATGTTAATGTGAAGGGAGAGATAAATATATCTGGCATATATAAATCGAGGGCAACAAAAGGAACAGAGTTCTGAGAAAACGGAAAATGTTGAAATCCAGGTAAGAGACGACAGATGGGCCTTCAATACAGAAGGAAATGGCCTTCTTGTTTAACAAGAGGGATGGGTGGAAAGGTTCTTGCATGGACACACAAACTAAAAGCAGGAACTGCAGAGTTCTTCTCTCTCCAACAACCTCTTTTTTCTCTGGAAGCAGGAGATCTCATGTGCTGTGAGTGGAGAGCAGGAAAAGTTTTTTTTTTTTTAATAACAATGGTTTATTTATATTCAGATGAACAAAAAATCCTTAAAAACCTATTCATACTTCTATATACGGAAGTCAAAACTTCCCTCCAGCACAGTGCACCTGAGGATAACTACCAAATGTTGATGAAAGTATATCCCAACTCGGTGGAAAAGGGCAGAGTGAATGGGGGAGAGGAGGAGGAGGGTGGGGAGGGAGGAAGGCAGGACACCCAGGACCCAGGAGAAGCTGGAGTTTGTGAACTTTCAGTGACTCTAGTCGGCAGACTTCCTGGAAATGCCTGGACTATCCCTTACTCCAATTGAGCTGCTTAATATATCAGACCTTTAACAATAAGAACCTGACCTCATCCTGCCTGTGAACACTGAAAGTTGAAAGAAGCAAACATCCAGCCCAGAGGAGAAGGAAAATATAACAAGTGTAGTCATTACTATAGGACTTATCAGACCCTCAAGTACATAAAAGCTGAAACCAAAGTATACCCCTTTGCCCTTCCTTTGTGCACCTATGTTCGTTGAAAGTTCCCCATCTTGCACTCATCGGCTCATAAGATGTCAGTATCACAAATTAGATAAACCCAACCCTCAAAAATCTGTGTAGGGTTGTTCTAGATCAAATTTTAAAAACTCCCTCCACCCTGCATAGCATAGCAGGAACACAAAATATTAAAGTGAATTCCATTCCCAGTTATAAAAACAACATTTGCTATTGTTTGGACCTGAAATGCCTGCTCCATTTATGCCACCACCTGAATAACCTCTTATCCCATTCTTTTCAGGTAGTAAGTCAATATTCTCTTCCCATAAGACTCTTCACCTCCTCTCTAGAGATCTCACAATGTCTTGATTGCAGACACATATGTAATGGAACAACACACACAAGACCAGTGAAGCTTGAGGCAAGGTCACACACATCTTGAGCCTCGCCCAGGACAGCCACAAATGGGCCTCAGAAGTATGCAAGGCCCTCAGAACCTCCCCACACTACCCACCCAGAAAAGTTCCAGCTAGGTCAATATTTAAATGAGAAAAAAAAAAAAAAAAACAATGAAACCATAAAAGAAAGAAAGAAAGAGGAGGGGAGAGTGAATAGGAGAATATTTTTATAACTTCAAAGTCAAGAAGGCCTTGCTAATGGCCTTAGGACCCAGAACCACAAAAGCAACAATTGATAGATTCAGTTAGATAAAATTTTTAAATTCCTGTATACCTCAAAATACCATAAGCAAGGTCAAAAGAAATGTGACTCTTCATCAAGGACTAAGAACTATTTTCTTACATGACTAAAGAGCTCTTACAAATCAATTAGAAGGAAAAATATAAAGGTTAAAGTGTAGGAATATACAGTGCCTGAAAAAAGAAGAGTAAACAACTTAGATATATGAAAAGCACCTTTATAACATTAATAATAGAAGGGATGTAAATTCAAGCTACAGTGAGAATCCAAATTCAGCGTACAGATTGGTCAATATTTGAGAAAACCAACTTGGCAAACAGTATTAGAAACAGGTATATTTCTCCAGTAGGTGTGAATATAAGGACAAGCAATCTAAAGACCATCTGACAATAATCACTAAAAACGAAAATGCATATGTTTGAATCAGCAGTTGACTCTTCATTATTTACTCGATCAGGACATTCCCACAGCTAAAATAATCATCTTTCTTAGTAACAGCAAAAGATCTGAAACAACCTAAATGCCCTTATGTGGAAGATTGAGACCATGTTATTATGTACTAAGATGGGTAAATCTCTGAGAAATAATTAAGGAGAAAACAGTATTATTGAGAAGAGTGTATAGAGTATGTTATCATTGCATGAAAAGAGATATCTACACATACACATCTGAAAAAGCATATGTACACATAAGTACATGTTTATAAATATGTAACAGACCTCTAAAAATATATACACTGAAACTAGTAACATTGATTGGTAGAGGAATTGGATGGCAGGAAGATAAGAGGAGGGAGATTTAATATTCTCTAGGTGAACATTTAAAATATTTAAAATACAATAACTGGTTAAAAGTATCAACATCCGGCCCTCCCTGGTGGCGCAGCGGGTTAAAGCACTGCACTGAGAAGCTAAAGCCACTTCCGCATGAGTTCGATTCCCGCCTGTCCCAGAGGAGACCACATGGTGCGGCAGACCTCTCCTGACCCGCCCGCTGCTCCCCTCAGCAGTGTACTTCTTTGCTCTGCCTGTTCTGCTCTCCACTCTGTCTCCGGTGAAGCCTCTCACTGCCCCTGAGCCTCTGGCCTGTACCCCAGTTCTCTATGTACAAATAAATAAATCTTAAAAAAAAAAAAAATATATCAACATCCAAGAGATAAAAGAACCCTAATACACTGCTGGTGGGAATGTAAGCTGGTCCAGCCACTTTGGAAAGCTGTGTGACGGGTCCTCAGAATACTAAAAATGGATCTACCATATGACCCAGTGATTCCATTTCTTGGAATATATCCAAAGAACACAAAACCACTAATTCAAAAGGAAACTGCACTCCTGTATCTATTGCAGTACTATTTACTATAGTCAAGATATGGAAACCACCTGAATGTCCCTCAAATAGATAAATGGATCAAAAAGTTGTGGTTTACATAGACAATGGAATATTACTCAGCAATCAAAAAAGATAAATTCATACCATTTGAAGCAATATGGATAAGGCTGGATGAGATTATGCTCAGTGAAATAAGTCAGAAGGAAAAAGATAAACAAAAGGACAATAAAATAGTAAAACTTGCAAGCTGACCATTGATCTTTGGGCATACAATAAGAGATAAGGAGGGACAGGGGTAAAAACAGGGGAGGGAAGAGAACAAGGGACCATGGTGTTGGTCACAGGTACTATGGTGATGGGAGAACTATGGGGCTGCATCTGAGGGGAGAAATCAATTACTGTACAAAAATGAACAACGAGGTAAGAACAAAGACAAAAACAAGGTCCAGCCAACTAGTCAAGGAGAACGCTGACTCAAACAAACTTGAAGTACACTTAATATGACTATTAACATATATAAAAACTCCAGGATGTCTAGTCAGCGAGAGGTTGAAATAACAACCAGTTGAAATGACTTCTGGAAGTGACTTCAAAGAACTGCTTCTCCAGTGTGAAGAGGGAGTCCTCAAAGTTCCAGAATATGGAACCTTGATGTTCTCTCAGAATGGGCTGAACATTACAGCTTCACATGCTGGTAAGCACAGAAGACATGCATTCATAGAGGCGAAGAGCTCCCTGGCCCTGGGGAGAGAACAGAACAGCTCAAGGTGTGATGTGAGTCAAGGAGGTTTCTTTACCAGCTCCATTATGTGATGCTGGCTTAGATCCAATCTTAATTAAAAGTTAATTTTTAAATAATTTGCATAGCTATAGACACAAAAATTAAAGCAACCAATGAAAACACCCCTTAATTGTTCTGAGTCAAAGCAGAGAAACAATTTTTTTAACCTCACTCAAGGAGAAACCAAAATGGCCTCTGAGTTAAATTTGAGTCTGATTCAAACTTTGCTCCCAAGACTGTATTAGATGCCCTCACAGACAGCTTTGCATCAGAGCAATCTGGCACATTGCAGAGAAGAAAAGGATTAACGTGATTTCCAAGTAAACCTAACAGTAAAATTCAACCACAGTTACTCAAGTTGATGGATGATTGGAGCCTTGGTACACTGTTGTAAAACACAATTGACTGTTTATAAGAGAGGGAAGAATTTCTTTTCTTAGATTTTCTCCTCCAGCATTTCTGAGCAGTGACATTAGGAAGTGGCTGTTTGCCCTGGCAGCTAGACTCCGTATCTCTACCACTGGAGAAGCAATTCCCTGTTTAACAAACACTGGAGTGCTGACTCATGACCAAGTTGAATTTGTCTTTGGTAACAAAGTTGACATACTTCAGACTATGCATTAACCACTGGTATTTATCATTGCAGAAAGGCAAGATTGCAATGTGTCAGGTTTGTGAACTTCAATCCAAACTCATTTTAATAAAATTCAGGACCTTGAATTCTAGGTCTGTGTGAACAATGAGGCTAAGGGTATGGCCTTAGCACCCAGCCCAGACATAAATGTCAGGGACTTTCCACTTCTTTTACATTTCTGACCATTTATCCAGCTGTTCTGCGCATGACAATTCCTCTCTGTTTCCTCAACTAAATAATAAAACCAGCCTGCCCATATTAACATAGTGGTGAAATTTAGTCTACGGTGCCTGATAACCATATAAATTCCATGGGATGGGGGAAGGGAACTCATACAATAAACATCTTTTTAAAGTTATAGGGGGAAATGAGAAGACAGAAAATATATACCTTCAGCTATCACCAAATTCTATAGCTCTAAAGACATCTATTTAAATATCCTCACAAATACATATGTAGTAACTATTTTCCTAATGTGCTTACACATTTCCGCTCTTTTCTAACATGAAACAGAAGAAAAAATTATCTCTGGATACTTCCCAAAGTGGATGCAATTTTTACTTGTCTGGGCGTACAGCCAATAAAGATTAAACTGGGGAGGGAATTGATATGACCTTGGGCAAGCACATTAACCCCTCAGAATGCCAGCTTCCTCTTCTGTGAAGTAAGAAAACTGGCCTGTCCAGTAGTTCTCTGTGTATTTTGAACTGAATTTGTCTTTGGTAGGAAAGTTGAAAGAACATACTTCAGACCATGCATTTACCACTGTTATTTATCATTGCAGAAAGGCAAGATTGCAATGTGTCAGGTTTGTGAACTTCAATCCAAACTCATTTTAATAAAATTCAGGACCTTGAATTCTAGGTCTTGTATGAGCAATGAGGCTAAGGGTATGGGCCTAGCACCCAGCCCAGACATGAATGTCCAGGGGCTTTCCATTTCTCTTACGTTTCTGATCATTTGTCCAGCTGTTCTGCTGGTGTTTGGGATTACCTGGGTAGCAGGTGCCCTGCTCTTTGTGCTAGGGTCTGTGTGTCTGTAATTCTCATGCAAACTCTCCAAGAGATTCTGATTGACATCAACATTAGAGAACCTCTAAATGGCCTGTGAGGTCATTTCTGGCTCTAACAATCATTCATCTATTTTCAAATATACCTACTCTGAACATACAGACAGTTTTGTAAACAATGCAAAACTACAATCATATACACGCTTTGGGGGATTCCTTCTTTTTTTCTTTCTCCGTGGCTTGGTCTTCTGACACCCAAACCTTCTGCTGCATCCACAGAAGGCCATGTGGATACAGTGTCAGTGATCTTAGGAAAACAGGCAGAGGCTGCTGAGTCCTTTATAGGTCTGGAAAGCTGAATCCCAAATTAAAATATATCTTTTAAAAATCTAACTGAAAATATTAATTATGTGCAAATTCTCTGTCTCCTGTCATCCTGTCTCCTGCACAACCACATGTAAACAGAGATTGCTCCAATCATGCCTGTTCTTGTCTCTAGGGCCCTTCTTAGAGCGTGGTGGGAACTTGGCATTGATGACAGACTGACTTTTGAAGAGAAATTTCCTTCTTTGCTCCTAATTATTCTGTGACTTTTATAGAGACATTGTCTCTGCTGAATAGATGGGAATGAGAATGTCAGAGATGAATGAAGGCTGCAGAGTGTCAGAGCCCCAAATCTCCTCTGATTCTACAACTCTCAACTCACAGGCCAAAGAGACTCTGAAGCTGGATGTTGTATAGATCAAAATAGCAAATTGATTCCGACAAAAGATAATACCCAATCCAAATAAATATTGGGCAGAATCTCACAAACGATTTTTACTTCCAGTTGCATTTTGCTAAGTGTCTACAGAAACTGGATGAAATGGAAAAACCAGATGTATTATCTGTTCTCTATTTGAAGAGTAATCAGAATAATAAGAGTCATTTGAAACATTGGTAAAAAATTAATAACTATTTTGCTGAGGGGTGAAAATCTTCGTGAGACTTAAGTCTGGTCAGGTTTCTTTGGGGAATTTGTATGAACGGGAAGTTAAGTACAAATTGCCATTCTGTGTGATCCATACACATTAGTGGTTCCTCTGCATGTTCTATTTCATGCTCTTTCAAATTACCCTGATTTATAACCATAAACAAGAACATCTATGAGATACCAGGCAGGACTGTGCCAAAGCCATCAGGAAAAAAGCCATCATGCTGCCTGCCTTGGCAATATGAACCTGTGTCTGTCAGCCCCTAGCCAGGTCACTCTTCCATTAGCGTAGGGATCTATTACAAATTTAATTAAGGTTTCAGCAATAGAGTTAAAGATCACAAGAGTATGACTGTTGGCACATGCCAAATTCCTAAACAATCAATTGAGCAAACACATTGACTGGCTCTTGAGGGTACTTCCAACACTTTCATATACACTGGAAATCTCTCCAGGAAGAGATTTTGTCCTTTATGGCTGACAAGCCAACTTCCTGAAGCAAGTATTGCGATAAACATTAATCATCGTTTCATTATAAACTCATATTTCCAAATAAGCTTGAGATGTGATACCAGGTCTCTCCAAGTCACATTCCATACTACAACCCCCACATTTATGAATCAGGATGACCATGTCCACAATGAGGTCAGAAGAGTCAGCAGGAGGGCCACAAGATGGGGGCTCCTCCCCAGCCCTTTCTGTAGCTCATGCAAATTTCTGCCTTTTCCTATAAAATAGAAAACAGTTAGCTCTTTTTTCCCTCTTTTAATCATGAGCCACACTTCTTTAATAGGAGCAGAGCTTACTGAGACATACAAATCTTAGCCTATATGTCTGGAGTGTTCAATATATCTAACATATATTGTGTAGACAAATTTCCTACAGAGATATTCAATAAATGCCAAAGTGAAAACTCATCGCATAGAAAGCAAGAAAATCACAGTCACTAAAATGTGAGATTTAAAACATTAACAGTTAGCTAGAGTCTAATCTCACTAGCCTTTCTATTTGGAAAAGTAAATCTAAAGTAACAATGTCTACCCATTTTTTAAAGTTCCTTACATGATATTAGTATCTGGGGACTGGAATAAATATTAACTATGATACATTCTATAACATACATTTATATGTATGATCTCTAATCCTTCCATTAAATCACCCTTAAATCTCCCGGAAGAATGTGTTGGGGAGGGATTCCCTTGTGATGCCTCTGAGGCATCTGTGAAGATCTAGAAGCAAACATTCAAATATATGAGCCTGGATCCATGACATTAAATAGCAAATTGACACTTTCAGTTGTTCAGGATAAAAATTCCAGCATTATTAATGGCTTCCCATCTGCCTCACATGCCCTGTATCATAGCCATTAACAAATCCCTTTGGCTCTACCTCTAAAATATATCCAGAATTTGACCAGTCTTATACATTGGGATCCCAATCAATGACTCAGGAAATTTTCATCCAATAGGATGCTATTGGAGGTACCCAGGGTGCTATTATACCCACCTGTAAAAGCAAAACAAGAATGGGAAGAAAACAAGGGGCTACGGTAATAGGACATGGGTGAATTGGTGATGGGAATTTCTTGGGACCATACACAAGATGATAGAGCATACGTTATACAAAAATGAAGAGTGGTGTAATATATATATAAATAAATAAATATATGAGACTGGAGTTCAGGAGAGTGATGGGGCAGAAATGGAAGGGAGGCTGTTGTTATCAGGTGAAACGTGAAGATTTGCAATTGGATGAAAACACCTTTGAATCAAAAAGTATATCCATTAAGACTGTGGTCAATCTTCCCAATGTAAATCTTTTCAATTATTATTATAGTACTTAACTTGGAAATTTATCATAAGAATTACTTTGTCACTAATCAGCTATTCCTCCTTAAACAAGTCATTTATTTAATTTATTGGCCTATTGCTTTCATTTGACAAGTAGAGATAAATAAAAATATATACTCTAATTTCAGGGGTTCATGTGAGGATAAAATAAGATGATAGAGGGCCCTCCCTGGTGGTGCAGCGGGTTAAAGCACAGCACTAAAAAGTGAAAGCCACTTTTGCATTAGTTTGATCCCCGCCTACCCTGGAGGTGATCCCACATGGCCCAGCAGACCTCTCCTGACCTGCCCGCTGCTCCCCTCAACAATGTACCTCCACAATCTGTCTGTTCTACTCCCCACTCTGTCTCTGGTAAAGCCTCTCACTGTCCCTGCACCTCTGGCCTGTACACCAGCTCTATATGAATTGATAAATAAATCTTAAAAAAAAAAAAAAAAGATGATAGAAGGCAAGTCACTCGGAAGAGCTAAAACATAATCCCAATGAGACATATTATTCTGGTGGTTTTTTAAAAAATACAGTTTCTTTGTTATTAAGAATGAAATGAGGCAGTAATTAAATTCATCATCCAATAAACTATATGTGATTCTTTTGAAATATCAGAAGAATCATCCCAAGGAAAATAAAAGTGAAATAACACTTCAAAAACAGAAATAAACACACTGGGAGAAATTAAAATTCTAAAACTGGTGAACCTCAACTTTTTAATAAACTAAAATACACAAAACCATTTTGCAAATCAATGAAAAAGAAAGTAGGAATCTACATATAATATGGATGAAACAAGGTTTTTGAGTAAAAGTTACTATTAAAATTTTGTTAACTTACTTATAAACCTCATTAAAACGATCATTTTTTTCTTAAAAAGAACATAGAACAAATTAGTTTATCCTGGAAGTGAACTGGATACCTAAACTGTGTTAGCACTTTTGTTTCAAACTGGAAAATGGAATTGTAGTTGTCTATGATTTCTGACTTTTTAAGAGAAAATCTCAAAACCATAGAAGACTATCCAGTTCTTCTGCCTCTCCCCAGCCCACCCCCACTATCTGAATGATATTTGAATGCTCCATGTTCTCCACCACTCCCCACATCCTTATTGAGGTAGGGATGCCACAGAAAATTGTCTTGGAGGGGCACTATCTCTTTTCCACTAGAGAATAGGGCTCTAGAAATATAGCCAGTGGTGGACTTCAGTACAATGGATACAGATATTTTTTGCTCTTGACATAGTAAGATATTACTAGGATTGACTGGGGTCATTTCATTCTAGAACACTGGCTTTGCTGTTACCATGTGAGCATTGATTAAATGCTCACATGATACATTCTTTGTATATCTTCAGAAAAGCACATCTGGGGGGGGGATTTCTTATAAGTACACTAATGGGACCTCCCTGGTGGCACAGGGGTTAAGTCTCAGTGCTGTCAAGCTATCCTCTGACACTGCCGCCTGGTACTTCCGCCTGAGTTCCATCCCCAGCCAGGGAGCTGACCCACATGGCACAGCAGGCTGTCTTGACTACTAGTCCTCTCAGCAGTGGATTTCAGTAGATCTGCTTGTTCTGCTCCCCATTCTGTCTCTAGTTAGTTCTCATCCTGTGTGCCTCTGACCTTCACCCCAGTTCGTCTGCATAAAAAAAATAAAATAAAGTAAAATAAAAAATAAGGACACATTGTTATCATCCAAGGTCCCACCTTTATAACCTGATTTAACCTTAATTATCTCCTTTCAGATGCCATCTCCAAGTACAGTCACACTAGGAGTTAGAGCCTCAGCAAATGAACCAGCTTGGGGGAGTTGTGGGGACTCTGTTAGATCATGAGAAACCTCTAAAGCTAACCCTAGCAAGTATGCTGAGACTTATTTAATCCAATTTTAATTTACTTTTATTTTCTATTCTTTCATCTGCAGGGACTTTCTCACTCTTCTCATATCAAAGCAAAGAATTACCTTCAATTTCAGAGAAAAAGTACCCACCAAACTACGCCAGTGATTACCTCCCAGCCGGAACTGGGGGAAAAGATATGCATGTGGAGAAAGCTTCCTTTCTGTACACTTTATGAGGTTTTTTTAATATTATGAGATCAAGTATGCATTTGCAAGTATGTAATTTAAATCAAAACAAAGTATAAATATGTAAAAATTAATTGAACTGGAAAGCTGAAATTTAAGAGTATTTGTTAAGTATATGGAGGCCAAGGAGAAAAAAAATTGCCTGTTTTCAGAATGCTGTTAACACAATTATGAATCACATGCCTGTGTTTTCCCCTTTCATTTTCTTTGTAGGACTTTAAAACTAGAAATACCTGTCTTAAGGATTTCAATAAACCATTAATTATTTATGAAAGTTGAAAATTTTTAGAATTAATTTCTTTCTCATTCTATCTGTTTCTTTGTGGATTCTTTAAAGAATTGAATCTAAGTATTGTATCTTCTTACAGACTGTGGAACATAAGAACAGAGCCACAGTTTTAAAGAATACTATTTAAAATAAGAGCTTAGGTGTTTTTCCAAGTCAGGTAAGCATGACATGGAAATGGCTAATCAGAGTGCAGTTGGTAAGCAATTCATCTGGTTCATGAAATTTTCTCTGTTGCTAGAGGGTAACTCATTTTTCTTGGCTAAGCAGTGGTCAGTTTCTATATCTGTCACATAGACAACGTAAAGTTTCAGGAAATTTTGTGTTCAGTAGAATATAAACTTGCAAAACCTTTTTAAAGAGAGCTCTCCACACGGTCGGCAATTTATCAATCAGTCCCACATTGGTAAAATTATTCACCCAACTCACAGACATACAATTTCTTGAAGATTAAACTTCTAAAAATCGTAATAGCTCAGAGATACTAGTTCAGAAGGTACAGCTTATTCTAAATTCTTTCTTTCTTTTTCTACCTCCAGGAACAATGTGGAGATGAAAACTAACCCTTACAATCAACTTGGGAAACAGGGCAGCAGACTTCTCCTGTCACACTCATTGCTCCCCTTAACCTTCTGCCCCCCTTAACTGTGGACTTGAGTCAGTCCACCTGGTCTGGTCCCCACTCTGTCTCTGGGGAATATGCTCATCTCCTGCACGCCTGGCCTGCACCCTAGTTCTTCTACACAAAAGTAAATAAAATCTTTTAAAAAAAGAAATACATATATATTTCATATATTTTTTCATCTTATTTCATATATATATATATGAAAACAAAACCAACCAGGAACATCCTAATAGAAGCCAAATCTACTCCAACAGTTCGGGTGTTGTTTCACTGACTTAATTTCTTTTAATATTTTATGGCTAGCTGCTACCCCTTGAACTCAGCCTACTTTGTGTGGGTGTATTTTTAATCTGACAGGAAGCACTCACAAGGAAGGAAGCTGGAATGTGCTTAACCTTTTACCTGTAATAATGCCAGATACGCTGACGTTTGCTGCCAGTGACGTGGGCACAGAACTAACAGGTACGCTGCTTGATAACTGAGCCTTCTTTCCTTTCACCTGATATCCATCCCTGGAATAGCGCGATGTCCTATAATTATTTCAGACATCAATGATTTTAAAGCAGGGCGTACCACACTTCATACATATAATCTACTGCAAGTAAAAAAATCTTAAGAATGTGGTCATAGTCTGCTGCGCTTGAGTGAAGATTCAAACTTGGGTGAAATGATCATCTAATAAGATGGTCCCCAGTATTCACAGGAAGCTCGTTGTCTGTGCACCCCTCCCTGTTGGAGGTAGCTTATTAGGCTAGCCAAATGTCCAATTTTTCAAATATATGGTCAGATTTCATAAAGCAATCTATTGATTTTCGTCCCCCCTAGAGGCAAAACACACACACACACATACACAAATCTGCTTTGAAAGCCTCTCATAGGCGTTAAATAACAGAGAAGTTTGGACCCAGTTCACAGAATATTTTTTGGAATATCCTTGCCTCCTTCTGAGTTGCAAAGCAGGGCCCCGCTGTGGCCTAGGAGTTGCCTCAGCGCTGTCATTGCAAAGGCCTGAGTTCCATCCCGGGCCAGGAGGCTGACCCACATGACAGAGCGGACCCCTCCTGTCTCCTTTGCTGCTCCCCTCATCAGTGGATTCCAGTAAAATTCCACCAGATTTGCTCCCCACTCTGTCTCTGGGGAGTCCTCTCACACACCCCACCTCTGGCTTACACCCGTTCTTATACACAAAAAATAGAAACCCAGAAAACAAAAACACATAATTGCAAAGCAGCAAAATGTGGTATTACCTTCCTTTCTCCTTATTTACTGACATGAACCTGTGATTTTTAATTCTTATCAGGTAATCATATCCAAAGCACTAGAGATGTTTTGCCGTTATTAACAGAAAAAAAAACTTCAATTTACCTTAAAATCCCCCTAATAGGATTTTGAGCTAGTCATCACCACATCCTCCTGAGGACACCCCCAAACTGCTTGTCTCTCTGCCCAACACCGCTATTTCAATGAACTAAGCTGCTACCCTCTCTGGCCTAAATCGTTGCAACCTCCTGCCCTCTCTCTCTTCTCACCCTCCTCCAGTGCATCCTGTCTTCTGCAAAGCAGACTTCCTGCAAGGCAAATCTATTGATGCCTCTCCACACCTTAAAATTCTTCAAGAGATCCTCTAACATCGGGTGGCGGTGATATAAAATGCTGGGATTCCGGCTGCCTCCTCCAGCCCTACTTTCCTTTCCCCGACATCCAACTCTGGCATGTTTACACTTTCTGAAGTAGCCACTAAAGAAAATTTATATCTGGAGAGCAGTTAACTTTGGTCATAAATGACAAGTTGCAACTTTTATATTATCATACAGAAAAAAGTCATCCTTACCTAGTTTGCCAATACTCACCCAAAACATTTTTTGTTGGCAACTAGGCATAATAATTTATAATTTAATTAACACAGTGATTTCATAACATAATAGCATTTCAGGTTTTTAATGTGTCATACATACATGTGCTTCACGTGAATTAAATCTTATCCAATGCTCCCAATAATCATTTGAAATACATAATGCATCATTTTCACTTATGAGATAACTGAGTGCTGGGACTGTGATTTGCTTGTTCAATACATTCATTCTTACAGACAGGTTGCGAAGAGGAAAAACTGCCTTTCCCAGATTCCCCTGCAGCTAAGGTTCCGGGAGCAAATTGGGCCCAAATGAGACAGGGAGATCAGAAAGCAGAAGTGAGCCTTCTTACCACCTCCTCCCCCCTAATTATTTTTGGGACAGCAGCTCTCTTCTGGTCAAACAGTTATGATTGCCAGGCTCTCCCTGGTAGTGCAATGGGTTGGAGTGCAGTGCTATGAAGCTAGCTGCAGCTGCTTCAGCACAAGTTCGACCCCCTGGCCAGGGAGGTGACCCACAAGCTGCAGCAGGCCTCTCCTGACGCCCCGCTGCTCCCTTCAGCAGTGTACTTCATCGATCTGCCTGTTCTGCTCCCCACTCTGTCTCTGGTGAATCCTCTCACCACCCCTGCACCTCTGGCCTATACCCTAGTTCTGTATGCATAAATAAGTCTTTAAAAATTAGTTTGCGGCCCTCCCTGGTGGCGCAGCGGGTTAAAGCACAGCATTGAGAATCTGAAGCCACTTCCGCATGAGTTCGATTCCCGCCTGCCGCCTGCCCCGGAGGAGACCACATGGCGAGCCAGACCTCTCCTGACCCGCCCGCTGCTCCCCTCAGCAGTGTACTTCGTTGATCTGCCTGTTCTGCTCCCCACTCTGTCTCTGGTGAAGCCTCTCACCGCCCCTGAGCCTCTGGCCTGTACCCCAGTTCTGTATGAATAAATAAATAAATCTTTAAAAAAAAAAAAAATTAGTTTGCTGGCCCTCCCTGGTGGCGCAGTGGGTTAAAGCACAGCACTGAGAAGCTAAAGCCACTTCCGCATGAGTTCGATCCCCACCTGCCCCGGAGGTGACCACATGGCGTGGCAGACCTCTCCTGGCCCGCCCTCAGCAGTGTGCTTCGTAGATCTGCCTGTTCTGCCCCCCGCTCTGTCTCTGGTGAGGCCTGTAGCCGCCCCTAAGCCTCTGGCCTGTACCCCAGTTCTATATGTACAAATAAATAAATCTTTAAAAAAAAAAAATTAGTTTGCTGCCAATTTCATCTCTTGCTAATGCAGTTTTATAGGTACTCAGAATATTCAATTAGTATGACACACACTCAAAAGATGATTGTATCATGCCAATCTACTTAGCTGACAACAGAGGCTGGAGACCCTTGACTGAGGCAGCACGGACTCTTGGTCACTCTCAATGTCGATCAGTAGTTTGAGGCATGATCTTGACCCAAGTTCTCCATTTTTCTGGACCTTGTTTTTTGTCATTTCTAAGTTAATGGAATGGATGAGACAGTCCTCAGTACTCTCTGGGGTCTAAAGGTCTGTTCCTGGGTTCACCATGAAATGACAGAGCCAGACTCTGGTTTGATGGCTCAAATCCAGTTTCCTTTCTATTGATAGGTGTGGAGAAAACAAAATAATTCAGGTTGTAAAATTCTTGTTGTCCTATATAGGACATAAGGCAACAATGCTATTAATGCCAATGAAGAAACTGCCCATCAGAAAGCAGAGCAGCTTGCCCCTGAGGATCTGCCCAGTTGGTGCCCAGGAAGGAGAGGACGTGTGTGTCCTGCAGACTCAGGACTCTTCAGGGGCTTGTCACAAGCCCCAGCACCAACAAACAACCCCAAAGTAAATCCAATCCCAAAGCAAAAAATAGTCTTTCTTTTTTTAGTTCTCTCTAGTTGAAAAAGAAAGCCCTAATTGGAAGTTTTGTGACTAGGGATAGACTCACATGTCATTTGCTAAAATAATAAAACTTCATAGAGTCACATGAAGCCTCAGCAAGGTACCAGAGCCCCCAGGTGGTTTAATGCACATGTCTTGATTTACACTACAGCTCACATTTTACCTGAGAGATTTCAAATCTTTGGAATACAGATATTTCGTGGTGCCTCCCTGGTGGCATAGGGTCAATGTCTCAGCACTATCAAGCTATCACCAGCCACTGTGGGCTGAGTTCGACTCCTGGCCAGTGAGGTGACCCACATGGCACAGCAGACCTCTCCTGTCTCCTGCTGCTGCCCTCAGCAGTGGATTGTAGTAGATCTGCCTGTTCTGTTTCCCTGTCTATCTCTGTTGTCTCCTCTCACCCCATCTCACCTCTAACATATGGCCAACACCCAGTTCGTGTATGCATAAATAAATAAAAATACATTTTTTAAAAATATATTTTAACAACACAGAGTCAAGGAAAAAAAAATGCTTTTTAATTTTCCTGCTAGCCTAGAAAGGTTTGCAGGTCTCAGCCAACCTGGCAGCACGTCCTGCCAAGGTGCCATGAATGACAGGAGGGAATCGCCTCTGAAAACAAGTGCAAGATGCCGAGGAAAAGCCATGGGGCCGGGTGCAGCGACGACGCTTTCAGCAAACTTAGAAATACTTTCCATGTCTCCACCTGGCCATGATTGTTATAGGAAGTGTCTCCTGTCAGGATCTGGCATTCCATCTGTGAAATTCCTTAAAAGACACTAGCCTGGCAGGCAGTAATATCATGTGCCCCACAAAGATACAACACGTCCTGGACAAGCCTGGGACTCTCCAGAGTTTAGTCCACTTGAATACTTCTAAAAATATAATAGCGTAGACTTTCTCCTCCTTAACCACCCCCCACCTGGGCCAGTTTCCTTTATACATGGGGCCATCAATTAGTAAGTGAGTGCTTATAAACTTGGAGAAAAAAAAAATACAATATTGAAACAGTCCTGGTGGTGTGGTTTTTATGTACTGAAACACCCATTCGATTTTCATCCTCAAATGCTACCTTAAACTGAACACTGGGGTTATAGTTTAACACTATATATAATAGAACTGTTTCCTGAGTCAGGCCTCCTGAGCCTTTGTTGGTTCTGCCCTGCACCCAAGTGTGGACTACTTTAAAGCCCTGTTCTCCATTCCCCTCCCCTGCTGGTGCAGGGCCCTTTCCTGGGAGCAAGGATCAAGGATCCAGTCTTAGAACTGCTTACATCCAATACCACTTTCCAGGGTTCCATGCATCATTTGTGAAGCATATTTTTAGAATGTACTATGTCAGAAGCCAGGAATTAAAAATACAGCATTAGGCAAGTTGGTCATAGCCGTGACCCCACAGAAATAATTGCCCAATTTTATCAGGCCAGAAACCCAGGGGTTCCCCATATGAACAAGAAAGGGGTGGTAGAATCTCATCACGGGCTTGTTAAGCTTCCTCGGAAGAAGTTACAAGAAATGAGACTTAAGAGGCAAGTGGGGAGAACAAAGGTGGAAAGGGGAGGTGGAGGGGGAGGGAAGAACAGAGAGGATGAGAAGGGAAGGAGGAGGAAGGTGGAAAGCCCAATCGGATGGCACATAGTAACCATTTCCAGGTAAAAGTCTTCAAAATGCTATACACTATGTTAAGAGCACATGGTCTGCAGCAAACTACTGAGCTAGACTCTGCAAAGAGTCCCAATCACCTGTCCCACCTCCTGGAAGTGCTCCCCACAAATCAGAACCTACATACTCTTCATCTCCTCCCAACATGTTCAGCTCCCACTTACTTGGGGTCCCTGTAGAGCACTAATTCATCTACTACCTAACTCATCTGCAAGTTGGTATATAGGAAGCACTCCCCATGTGGGGGGCAGTCTGGTAACTACACACTTTTGTGAATTGTTTGTTTTAATTCTCACCACCTCTGCAAACACTGTACTCCTGAGCTACAGAGGAGGGGACAGAAGTGCAGACAGGCTAAGTCATAGAGTAAATGGCCAAGGAGCTGCCTCTGATCTCCGATCCCTGCTCCCCTGGCTCTGAGGACAGCTCTCTGCCACTCTCCACCACCTCCCTCCCCATCTCCCCCACAGAATGATTCACACCCAGCATCCTATCCCTCCAGGAACTTCAACTCCTCTGGGGCAAGCAGATAAAGACACCAACCCAGGGCACATGGATTAGGAATACAAGCTCCAGGAGACACTGTCAGCAGCACATCTAAGAGAAAATGGCCCCATAAGAGAAATGGTTCTCGTTTATTGAGTGCCTCCCAAGAACCTGGCCCTTCTTTAAATTACCTCTTTGTTACTAGAACAGCTCTGTGGACGGATCGCATGTCCTCCTCTGCTGTAAGAGGATCCTGATGCTCAGAAAAGTGTGAGGTGCAGTACTACCCTCCTGACCAGGGGGCATAGCACCTCCTCACTTGACTTCTCTTTAACATAGAAAGGAGAAGTGTTTCAGTCTAACAGTTACCATAGTCACTTCCCAAATTCTACAACAGAAAACAAAGCAAACACCCCAAGATTTCCGTGCTCAAAGCAGCCTGTCCACTTCCGGAGATCCCCAGTACTCTGCCACTCGGTGTGAGGACCCGAGTTGCATGACTGGAGGTAGCGCAGGTAGTGCAAGTTAGGAGGGCGCCATGTTGAATTTTAGACCCGTGTAGGCGCGGTTTTGAGTTCTAGACACTGCTGGACAGACCAGAAGGTGTTGAAAGAATGTTGCCAATCACAGAGGGTGAGGCCAGCGGGAAGGGGAGGAGAGAGAGGAGAAGGGGCACGAGCAAAGTGTGGATCTCTTCCTCAAGATCTTCCTTCCACGGCCAAGGTTGCTTAACCTACACAGCTTCAGTCTCGCTCCAAAGTGTTCTGAAAAGAAATCTATAAAGCAAAGATTTTTATACAAGATTTCAGGAGAGAAAGACCCATTTTCGTTCTGAAGTGCAAGACATGCTGCTTCAAATACTAGAAAGAAGTGAAAATTATAACTATTTTCAACATATTCTACGATTTTGTAATAGAGTATCTTCTCTTCCTCCTCCAATCGCCAGTCCTCTGATCTGAATACAGACTGTGCTGATGAAATTCAGCCGTAGAATCGGACCATCACTTTCTATCTGCTTTCAAGAGGCAGAAATGGGTGATGGTATTAGATGTTCCAATGAGTAAGGGGAAAGAACACCTGGGAAATAAAATTAACTCGTGGCCAGGGAGCTGACCACATAGGGCCTTGCAGAGCTCTCCTGTCTCAAAGGCTGCTCCCCTCTGTGGATTTCAGTAGATCTGCCTGTTCTGCTCCCCACTCTGTCTGGGGAATCTTCTCACCACCACTCCCCCACCTCTGGTCTACACTCCAGTTCTTCCACCAAGATGAATGAATGAATGAATGAATGAATAAGAAAGAAGAATGTATGGCCATGAGGGCAGACAGCAAGCAGGGAACCTGTGGCAGCCTGCTGCCTCTCCAGCTGCTTGGGATATTAGGTGAATACAAATGTCTTCCAACAGCCCAAGATGTGAGAAATTGAAAGCATAGCAAGCTGGAGTGGTCATCCAATGATATATTTAGGAGAGTTTACTTTCCAAGCTAGAATTACAGAACAGCAAGATGCAATCAATTAAAAGTATGTCAGGACTGGTTTCCACCATTCGGGTGAAGTAGGGAAAAGTGAGAAACTGTTGTAATTGGACAAAAATGAAAAGACACCACCCTGCTCCAAAGACCAGGCAATAATTTTAATAAACTGCCTCCACACTGCCCCAACAGTCAAGTGTTTACCTCCAGTCTGGCTGAAGATTTCAACAAAAGGAAGTGATTTGCAAGAAAGTTACCAAGCACACTGGTGGTGGGCTTAATGGGGGGGAATTAACATGCAAGAAAAGGTTCCCCTCTGTAGACTATTTAGGCTGCACCTTTTTCAAGTGAAAAGTCTTCGCAAAGGGTAGGATCTTTAAAAGCATTAACGCAAAAATCCCTATACTTTGAATTATTTATGGCTTTGAGGCACTTGCGAATCCGTTATCTTGTTGAAGCTTCATGATTACCTGTTTGGCTAAAGCAAGAATTAGGTTCCCTTTACACATGAGGAAACTGGAACATAGGATATTTCCATATTTTATGTATTGATGATGCCATGTGGCTAGTAAGTACTGATCTATCCACCCAGTCTGAGTTCAAAGGCCACGATATTTGAGGGGGGGGGAAGGATGGGGGGCTGTGTCTATGTAAAAGAATTGAAATAATTTCAAATAGCTTATTTCATCAAAACTCAACTGCCTCAACCCTTATTTAAGGCAACCAGTTGTATTCTCCCATTCCCCCCACCCCAAAAGTCGCTTCTTGGCATTATATAATTTGGGCACTATAATAATTTGTGTAATATATTATGGGAAATTTATTGTTTTCACATAAAGTATTTGTGAAAGTCTTTCAGTTGCAAGAGCTTCGATTTGCTAACTTTAATTACAGGTTTTATCTTAATTTGCTCCTTTTTTCTTGGGGGAACATTGGAAACAGTGAGAGCAAAATAATGATAACATGATAATGTGCATTAACTATTATGTGCCAGACACATCTAAATTATTTACATTTATAATTTCACCTAATCCCCAAAGCCACTCTTCTCAGTTTATAGATAAGGAAACAAAAACACAGAGACATTAAATCACTGGCCCAAGTTCACACAGCAAGAAACAAGGAGATTCAAGTGTACCCCAGAGGCCAGATTTTAAATTAGTCACTTCAGGCAATTACAAATAAGTTCTTTTAATGGTTACTGAGATCATCCCTTTACATGACTTTTCTACTTTAATTTTCACAAAAACATTTTAAGAGTTGAAATGTTGTTCTTCTGGATCTTGCATCTCATAAGCTCTGTAGCTTTAGATCATGACGCAAAGAGATATCCTCTGCCTCAGTTTCCACCTCTCTAAAAGGAGAACATGGACAGTTGTTGTGAGTGTTGAACTAGATTATTCACAGGAAATACCACACTGCCAAGTCCCAATGGAATGTTCTGGATATGAGCTAACATCACTTGCCTGGGCTTGCCTTCCCCAATATGGTCAAAACCTGAGTTGTAGATATTCACTTAATACTATACTAAGGCACACACGTTTTCCAGTGTTTAGGGTGTGTTTGAAAACAAATTGGTTTGCCAAATAGAAAAGAAATATGTCTGAATGAAAATCCAACACTTTATTAAACAAACATGCACCTAGAACAGTGACTGGCACATTTTATTAGGTCATTGAATATTTGATGATAAATGTATAAATAAATGAATCGGTGGCCTGAAGAATAAATAATCAAAAACTCAAGCAAGAAAGTGAATGACTGGCAAACAAAGTTATGAAGTTAAAAATGATCTGCAGAATCTGGGAAAATATGAACCCAAAGAGAAATAAAATGGAAAGCAGACACTTCCCTCCCCTAACCCCACCCCCAGAATTGTATTCCTTATTTAACTGGAAACCACATCTCTATTACTATGTAATGAATATTTTCCAAAAATAAGTCAGCTAAAGTCCATTAAAAAACAAATAAAGTGCCCAACCAATTAGAGAGACTTTCACTGAGCTCTCACTCAACACTAAAGAAGGAAGTCCAAGGTCAGACTTTTAGTTCACCCTTAAATTCCCACACTTTTCAAAGAGCCATATGCTAACTCTCTCAAACATTTGCAAGGAAGTGATTGTGAAAATAGATATTCTGAATACCTAAGCTAAATATTTACATTCTACCTTTTTAGTTAAACAATTGATTTTGTTCCTTAGCATTTGGGTGAAAATACTTAAAAGATTAAAACATCAGTAACAAGAGTATATGGTCTTTTCCCAGATAGTCTAAATGGACTGGTTTTAGTAAAAGCTTCACAAGAAGGAACTGGCACATGGCACCCTGAAAATAAAGGCAAAAGCCGTAGGGGAGAGGGTAGGAGGTAGGGAGAAAGTGGTGGCTACTTGTTCTTTTTAGCACAAAAGCACAGATCTTTTACTTCCTTATTTATGTAGTTAAGATTTGGTGAGTATTTATACTCACTTACATCACTAAAACAATAACTCCAATTTACCAGCTGATTTGCTTCAAAGAAGTTCTTGGCCTGGTGTGCATTGGTTTATTCACTTCATAATTGCCTTCTGGAATCTTTACCATACAACATAAAATTCAAGATCCCGGGCCCTCCCTGGTGGCGCAGCGGGTTAAAGCACAGCACTTCAGCATGAGTTCAATCCCCCCTTGGGAGGTGATCCATATGGTGTGGCAGACCTCTCCTGACCCGCCTGCTGCTCCCCTCAGCAGTGTACTTCATCAGTCGGCCTGTTCTGCTCCCTACTCTGTCTCTGGTGAATCCTCTCACCACCACTGCAACTCTGGCCTGAACCACAGTTCTGTATGCATAAATAAATAAATCTTTAAAAAAAAATTCTAGATCCCAAGAGATGAATCAACTTTCCCAAAGAAGACAAAGTCCTACTATACCTATTACCTCATGAGATTTGGCTGAGCGCTCTTATCTTCCTTTAACACAGTAGGGGATTTCCCTCTCTCTTATTCTTCACAAAAACATAAGCAGTCCTGGTAGACTGCTGGGCAGGAAACACTGACTATCTGGGCAAATTCCAAGATTTTTTTGAGATTGAGTTAACCTGACCTAGCAGCCAGGGAGAACTTGGAGTCACTTAAGAGACAAAAGGCTGAGTTTTTGTGATATTTGGTGAGCTATATACAAAATGACCATTAACAGGTGAGCAAAATGAAGTCATAAAAGAAAAGCAATCGTCACTCCTCACTGGTCTGATGTGAAACTCCCCTCCAGTCCTGAGCTGTCTATCCCATCTTGACATCAACACCTGAGCTCTTCTGCATGCTGTTGCTCTTACAGAAGCTGGAGGTTGGGGTTCTCCAGCAGCTAGGCTGGGACAGGTGGAGACTGTCGGGGAAGGCATGTCCAATCATGACTTTGCAACAACATGGACTTCAAGAACAAGCTGTTCAAGGACCCTTTGCTGCAAAAGTGGCTAGAAGGTATTTGGATTCCCACCATCAAATCCATCAACCTGACTATTCCTGCCAGGACTGAGTCACTTTCTTTCCACTCTGGGTCACATTATTGCGACAGGTTCCACCTGTTTCAATATTTGGTTGATGACAAAAGTGACCCTTGAAAGCTGAGTGACAGGGGCAGCTGAGTAGTCTTCCAAACCAATTGTGGGAAATAAAAAGATAACCTGTTCCCTACATAACGGATTATGAAGATAACTAAGTAAGAAGTGGATGTTCTAAAGGTATCTTTTGTCTCAAGCTCTTTCTTGGGGCTAACCAGCATTGAGGAAAGTGTCATGTTAGCAGGAAAGGGAGTAAACTTGACTTATAGCAGAAAGAATGCATGTCAGCGATATTAAAGACCTCAACACATTAAAGCTAATACATAGATCTCTGAAGAAGATTACTGGAAGAAATATTTGTCAGAAATCTTCTGATACAAAAATTTTCTAGAAGGAAACAGGTGTGTGCCGAATCAGGTATAATAGATACAAGTAAAAGTATGTAATCCTTCTCTGTCATCTTGAAATAACTCTTCCCTTAAATCAGACTGACCCTAACCTTCCATGCAATTCTTACCATCACCTATTTTGTAAGTGACTTACTACATTCCTAAGTGTAATGTCAGAAATAGATTTCTCCCACCACAGCTTTCTACCCAACTTATCTCCTCAAAAACATCACCCCTTTCCAAATGCAAAAGAGTGAACAAAGTGATTAATTAACAACCACTTAAGCAATGGAGAGAGTTCTATCAGGTCTCCTTGATCTTAATATGGCAAATTCAAGAAATTGTAGTCAGTTCTCACAGAAACAAGGGGGCAGTAAACAGTCCTTAAAGAGAAGCTCAAAATATCAAGGGTTTTATTTCACTTTTGCCACTTGCTTTTGCTCTCTGCCTGCTTTCATCCACATAAATCCTGCTAATGTCTTTCTTGATATATTCTAGACAACAAGGCACCTGTACTGCACTCGGTGTGCAGTCTTCTTCACCCTGCACTTGGGAATTCACACTTATCTCTCTCTGTGGGCCCTCTGGGATGTTTGTTCTGTTCGAAGACCATTAAGTGGGCAAGACCATCAAATCCAAAGTTGGCCCTTAATAAGTACTTAAGTAATATAAGTAATATTCATTGCTCTCTGAAATCTAGTCTTTCCCTAGGAGAATTTAGTTTATAAAACAGGAATAATGTTGTGATCAAAGAGTTTTTCAATGGATGGATTGTTAGTGAATTCAATTATAATGTGGACTTGTGGTCAGGGTGTCTGAATAATCTGTTGTCCTGATCCCTTTCTTTGACTGCTGTAAGATCTAATATTTTCATGCTATTGAAACATTTGTAATTAAAACAGAACAGATTACATTACAAATCAGCATTTATTTTCTTGACTGAGGAAAATGTCATGGCTGAGTTCCTATTAGCTACTTATGGACTTTTTATGATCATTAATGATAATATCATTAAAGACAATTTTATGATCTTTTACAAAACTTTTAACAAGTATATTAAATAAGCAAGAAGGTGTTGCTACATCTCCTTGGGAGAAATGGCACAGGAAAAAGGAAAAATACACCATAAACCACAAACACAGGTTTCTTCTTTTTTTTTTTAAATGTATTTTTCACAAAGTAAGGTTTCTATGGTCAGAAGAGAGAACAGATTTGAGGAGGCTGTGTAATGGCCAAGCAGCAAGCACAGGCCAGGTGGGATACTCTGGAATCCAACATTTGACTTTTCCCCAGACTCCCATCTACAGTCTGCATCTCCCATGCTGCACTATAAGTCCCAGCATACTATGGCCCAGACTTCCCTGAAGAGGGAACTGGGAGGTGCTGGATGGCCATGTTGGGTGCAAGGAAAGATGAAGACCAGACAGGCAGACACTTCTCCCGCCTGGCCTTTCCTCTTTCCAGTTTCAGCACTTTAGCAGTGTTATAGGAGAGGGAGGGGACACTCCAGAACCCCCAAATGTGCTCACTTGAAATAGATTCTGCCATCCACTGCATCAAGACAAAACATACTCTAGTTCATAAGAACTTTAGTGGAAAGGAACTTTAATACAATTAGTGTGCAATAAAAAAAAAAAAGAGGAAAAACCGAGTTTCCAAATCAAGAAGCCAAAGTTACCCATCTTTCATGGATAAATAATCAGCAAAACAGGGTTGCTCCAAAGCAGGGCCTCTGAGTCCTCAAAGCTTGCCACATGTCCCTCCTAGTAGGGATCCATAGGAAAGGGTCAGAAGGGGGTCAGCATGTAGGGAACAAAAGGGAAAAAATCAAATTCCAGATAAGAGCCGCCATAGTTGACTTCCCACAGGTCTCTTTCCACGTCTGCTTCAACCAGTCCAGGACCAAGAAGCAAGTGCAGCTTCTTCACATGTCTCTGTTCCACGGGTCTCCTCCAGGAAGACAGGCCTCTTTCCTGCCTTCTCAGCGTGGCCCTTTCCCAGACACTGAACTGTTCAGTTTCTCAGTCCATCACAGAGTGAATGGAATGGACTCACTCACTCTATGAAAATGTGTAAGAACCTATGGTCGTGTTAAGTCTAGGGATGGGTTAAATTCTTAGCTGCTGAAAATGTGTTAGGTTCTGTATACCCACATGCATTGCACCCAAATGGGCAAATAGTCAAGTTAGTATGAACAGGTGACTTGATGAGGATAAGCTTTAGCACAGGCTCCAGGAAGCTCATCCTTTACCAATGAGATGAACTTGGACCTGTGTGTCCTCTTATGTAAAACTTAAAATTCTTCAGAGGTGGTTGCTAAGGATCCAATGAGATACTGTTTATTTTTTTAAGTAGCATAGTGTCTGGGCATAGCAAAGGCCTCAATAAACGGTGCAATAAATGGCACTGACCGAATCACACTGTGGTGAGAAGAGTAAGTATAATTCTTTTCTTCCTTCTTCCATCAGATGCCTCAGAGGGGTTCCCCCCCCTCCGCCACACCCACCCCCCATCAGTCACACATCAAAGGGGAGCATTATTGGCAACTTACAAGGCCCCATTACTGGGTTGTGTCTGCAGGACTTCCTAACTCTTTCTGAGGCTGACTTTCTCAGTAAACTATGGCTTTTAAATTCCTTAGAGTGTCTGAGTCATCCACCAGTCCAAACATGTGCACATTTCTGCAAGAAATAATTTCAAACCTTGCCTAACACATTTTAGTTAATAGTAGGATATCAGAATATGATGAGAATGTGAACTTAAAAACAAAAAAGAGTGTGAGAACGCTCCCCATTATACCCTTTGTTCATTGTCTCTGTGATTCATTTAATTCATCTCCATGTGGGGCATTCTGTGAATAGCAACAGGGCTCCCTGACCTCGTGAACTCTTCTGGAGGAGACAGGATAGATACTGGTAAACCCTGAGCCATGGATGGGGAAGCACAACAGCAATTAGGGCTATAGAAAGACAAGCACATAAGTATTCAGAGGGACAATGTCGTGAAGACACCGGGGTGGCGGAATGACTGTCCACAGTGAAATAAGATAGCACCTGTTTGGAAAGACTTCAAGGAAAAGTTTTGAAGGGTAGTAGGGTGATGGACAGATACTGGAAGAGTCAAGAGAGAGCTGAGTTGGTGGGAGAGCAGGGAAAGTGGCCCTTTGACACCAGAAAGCAAAAGCGAGGGAATTTGAAAATCTCAGCTGGATATGTTGCACTCACATGGTCAAAAAGAAGTAAAGAAGCTAAATGAATCTGATGAAGAGGACAAAAATTATATCGCACTCTCTTCCCTCTTGTCTATTGGCATGAATCACGTAATGAATCAGCTTTTTACTTATGTTTAGCACAAGTGGGAAAAACTGAAGCCAAACAAATAACTTCAAAACCCAGAAAAGAAGGATCAACTTTGTATAAAACACTCAAAGGCAGCGACATCTAGGGGTAATGGCAGATGGCTTTTTTTTTTTTAAGTGCTAAGAAAATGTAAGAGGGGAGCCAAAGAATTACCTAATCCTGCAAAAATTCACTTTTTGTAAATATTTTTGTTACTATGTCTTGTCACATGATTGCAAGTTCTTAATGACTAGAAAGCTTGTTTTTTGCTCTTTGGACATGATGTCTAAAACAGCAGTGCAATGCCTGATGGGGTCAGTGGATACTTTCATACATGCGTATTGAGTAAACTAGGCACACCCTTTGCTCAGTCATGAGACTCACAGGTATTCCTTTCAAGGGGATTGCTCCTCCAAAAATGGCCAAGGGCAGGTGGCTAATGATTTACATAGCACAATGATAACAGGCATATACACACAATAGAATACTATTCAGCAACAAAAAGATAAACTCATACCGTTCTCAGCAACTTTGAGGCTCAGTGAAATAAGTCAGAAGGAAAAGGGAAAATATCAAATGGTTTCACTTATAGAAGGAATATAGGGGAACCAAATAATGGATGGGAGGATAACAATAATAATAATACTAATAACAAAACAAACTAGCAGGCAATCATAAATAAGATATATTCTACATGGGAGGGGAGAAAAAGGGATCAAAACAGGGGAGGGAAAAGTACAAGGGACTATGGTGAAGGTTCATGGGTGAACAGGTGGTGGAAATTTTATGGGGAATACACCATGATGTAAAAGATATAAATAAAAATTAAAAATTAAAGAAAAAAAATTCAAAGGCATAGGCTTTACTCATCAATTCCAATTCTTGATGTTTAAGAAATTCCACTGCAATTAAGATGACTCAAGCACAGATGACAGAACAGGGGCCTAGAGAACAGAAGTGACTCCAGTTTGTCATTGAAAGGAGCGAACAAGCCACCAAACTCCACATTGCAGCTGGGGCTGGGATTTTGTTCAAGAATCAGATTACACCAAGAATCTCTTTAGCCTGTACCTCAAATTAAAAAAAAAAAAAAACTTTTGAAATCATTTTTCAAATAGAAAATTAAATACCCAGTAAAATGTCCCAGCAGTCAATGCAAAAGGCCAGAACCAAACTCTGAAACCAACTTAGACACCCTTTTCCCCAGAAGAAGGAGGAACGGTCAGATTTCTTCCCGTTTCCCCAATCATTTTCACCCATGTGCCAGGAGCTCTGCAACATTAGATCTCACTTCACTGCCACTGACAACCAAAATAAACCATGCAGGATGCTCTCACAGGGAATGCTAGACACGTCCAGGAGACACACCACCCTCACACCAGTCCGTGCATGGTAGACTGGGTCACCAACTCCCACCCAGACTTAAAAGAGTGACCTGGAAGCATAGCTCAGTTGCCACAAAGTCAAAGTAATATTGACAACAGGAGAAGGAAATTAAATATCTAGAAGAAACAGGGTGGAGAAAACCTTAAAAATACCTTCCCTGTTTTAAAGAAGGTACAGCTATGGAATCAAATCCATTTTATTTTCCATCTTAGAAAATGTTGATCACGCTGAAATTTTATTTGGATCTTCAGTAGCACTCTACTGGTTCTCTTTCTAAGGACCATTCTTCTGTACTTATATTACTAGATTTTTTAATTTAGGAAGCTCATCCTTCTGAATATCTTCCTCTCTTCCAATTTGAATCTCCCAGGAGGGAAAACTTAATAATAAAATATAATGGAGAGGACAATATAAGTTCAAAATATCTGGAATGTTTTCAGATTATGAATTCTGGTTTATTTGTCAGAGCACATTTCTAAACTGGCTTTATGGTCTACTGGATGTGCTGATTTTCATGACAGAGAAAGCCTCTCCCTTTCTTTTTTTAATTTTATTAAATTTGCTTGGTTCTTATATTGTTGTTCAGTGAGGAACTGAGACCTGCCAACAGTACTGAGTGAACTTGGACATAAATTCTCCCCCAACCTAACTTTGAACCAAGTGGAGATCTGGTTGACACTCAATTATGTTCTTGAGACTAAAAAACACCACTAAGCATTTTCTAAATTCCAGTCCACAAAAACTAAGAGATAATAAATGTCTTTTACTTTAAGCCACTAGTTTTGAGGTTAATTTGATACCCAGTAAGATACCCATACAATACAAAGGTGATAGCTCATAATATCATTAATGAATTTTGTGGTTGAAAATAATGTGAATGTATTTCATTACAAAAAAAAAAAAAACTTTCCCACCTGAATATTACAGAAAAATAGATATATAGATGTTGTGTGGAGATTCATCAGATCACCAAAAATGGAGCCCTAAGACATACCAATTTCACTCTAGGAATCTACAAAAAAAACCAAAAACATAAACATAAACTATTAATTCAAAAAGAAATCTGTACTCCTGTGTATACTACAGCACTATATATAGTAGCCAAGACATGGAAACAACCTAAATGCCCCCAAACAGATGATTAGATCAAGAAGACATGTTCTACATATACAGTGGAATACTACTCGGTCATCAAAAAAGAAACTCATGCCATGCCCACCAATGTGGATAGAACTGGAATGGATTATCCTAAATGAAATAAGTCAGAAGGAAAAGAAAAAAAAACTATATCTAATGGTTTCACTTATAGGTGAAATATAGGAAAACCAAACAGAGGGACAGGAAAAAGATAAAACTTGTAGGCAGCCCATAGATCTGGGGCATCCAACAGGAGAGGGGAATGGAGAAGTATCAAAACAAGAATGGGAAGAGCACAAGGGACTGTCGTGATGGTTCACAGGTATTGTGGAATAGAAGAACTATGGGAAATACACTTGATGGTAGAACAATGATGTAAGAAAATTTTAAAAATAATAAAAAACAGATATTAATCCTCATTGGATGTATGATTTACATATAGTTCCTCCCATTTGGCAACTGCCTTTTCATGTTGCCTATAGTTTGTTTCATTGTATAGAGGCTTTTTAGTTTGATTTTGTGTCCTACTGGTTTATTTTTGCTTTTGTTTCCCTTACCATTGGAATCAAATCCACAAAAACATCTCTAAGGCTAATGTCAAGGAACATATTACTTTGTATGTATTTCACAATTTTAGGTCTTATATTCAAGTCTTATATCCATTTTTAGTTAATTGTTGTATGTAGTGTGAGATAGTCTAGTTTCATTCTTTTGCATGTGTCTCACCAGCATGGTATTGAGTTTCCAACACCATTTAGGAAGAATTTTTTCTTTATCCATTGTATGTTTTCAACTCCTTTGTAGCAAAATAATTGTCTGCATATGTATAGGTTTATTTGTGAGCTATCGAGTATTTCCATTGATTCATTTGTCTTTTTTACTCCAATGGCATACTGTTTTGGTTTCTCTTACTTTATAATTTATTTTGAAAGTGAAAAGAATGATACATTCATTCTTGCTCTTTTTTCTTCATTTATGCTGCCTGATCAAGATATTTTGTACTTCCAAATTTTATGATTTTTTGTTCTATTTCTGTGAGAAATGCCATTAGGATTTTGATAGGATCACATTAAGTCTGTGTATTGCTTTAGTTAACTTTGTTATTTTAATGTTATTTTTCCAATTCATGAACACCAAATATTTTTCCATATCTTTGTATCATTTATTTTTTTTCATAATGTCTTATATTTTCAGTGTTAAAGAGAACAATATCCAACACAATATCCTAGCTTAAAATATCTCATATAAAGACTATCCATGGGTTTGCTCAATAACTAATGAAACAACAGTGCAACACTTTCCAAAGCATTTGCAAGACTGACTGATTCACATTAGGAAAGCTGAAAAGTTATTGATTAAATTCAAGAAATTCTTGAGCATAGTACTTGAGATGGAAAAATATATGTGCATCATGATTTGGTTAAACCTGCCAATAAATGCAATTGCAACAATATATTTTAGTAAAGAATCTTGTTTCTATTAGAACTAGGAATCAGTCCTCTAAACTACCCTATTAAAAGGTTTAAGCTCAAGTTTTCAAAAATATATAACCTTTCAAATCTATTATTCATTCTAAAATATTCAATAATATTTTTGTGAGAGCAAAAAATAATGCTAATCTTTATGATCTATATAATATTTTCTTTCCATTTTAAAAAAGATATATTATGATGATAGTACATGTATGTAAAAATTAAGTATATCCATAAGTATATAAATTATATAAATAGCCATATAAGTCATTAATACATAATTGAATAGTACATGCTCAAGTTATTGATATTTTTGCAATTGGGTATGCGCAACTGAGAAAGTTTTTATACTCCTGATCTCAAAGATAACATTAATTGTTTTCCCTTCTACCTATCTTTCTAGTCCTATACTTAAGGCCACTTGCAATTTTCAAGACAATCTTGAGTGAGCTTAGCTGCAGAAACTCCCCCAGAATTTCTTTCTTTCAGCATCATCCTCCTCTCCACCCATCCTTCTCCATCTTGTCCACTGAAGAATTCCTATTCACATGTCAACCTCAGCTTACTTTTCAACCTTTTGTGACATTTATTTTTTTTCTTCCTTTGTTCCACATCTCAATGCTCCCATAGTAATTCCTGTAATAGGACTTGACTCTCTTAAAGATTTGTTTCATTCTCATCCACCCTGACCAAACTGGGATTGTCTACAAAATCTACTCAGCAGCATATAGTCAGTAAACACATTGAATAGATGGATGAACAGATGAATTCATTTTTTCAGATCATTTTTCTCAGTGGCTCTAAGGTACACACCAAGAAGAGAATCTCCCTTTATTTCATAGTGGCTAGAATTTTCTGTATCTCACCACCAAGATTTAATTTAACAACTTTTTAAAATTGATTGAAGTGTCAGATCCAGCATTCCTGGGGACATTTGTTACAAGGATATATAAGTAACATTACCCAATGGTAAAACTCCAGATTGCCTCTGATACTCAAGCTCATTAAATATCCTCGTTGCTTCTCAGTTTCCTCATCTGGTAAATAGAAAAATTCACCTAGGCAAACAGTAAAAGTTTAATGAATGTTCAGTAACATGCTGTTGTCTTTGTGCAGTGATAGTAAGCAGAAAATGTTCTAAATAAACTCCCAGACTAGACCTCCCCTTTTCCTCCAGTGAATTCATTCATGCAGGGACAAAATGAGGTGCCTTAAGGCAGGAAAAGGAGAAGAGTCTGTCTAATTTATTTTCATTGTTGCAGTTCCAATGCCTGAAATATAGTAAATACTCAATAAAAGTTTATTTCATTTCAAAATGCCCCATTCATTCCTGACTTGTACAGATTTGAATGAACTCTGTGGTTCCAATCACACCATAGAAAGCGTTGTCAGGATGGATATTGTCATGAGCAGGATGCGGGAACACAGTCAGTGTGGGTAACGTGGCTAACCGTCAATGTGGCAGGAAAGGTGGAGAAAGACATGGGAGGAAACTACAGTTCATTGGGAGCCAAACGTCTATCGGTCATTCAATAGGAAATGATTCACAAGCGCAGTATGTACACACACGTACAAAATGTTCCAATGACTTCAGAAAGTAGAAAAGATTTATTTAAAAGCAAACAAATAACAACTTTGGCAAATTCCAACATAGAATAAAAACTTTAAAAAATTAAATTGCATCTACTGTCCGAATTCTTTCCACTTTAATTGACACAAGGCTGAAGAAAGGGATTTTGTTTTCTCATGTCAATGACCGATATGAGGTTTGTCTCAGGGACTTATAAACTGTCATTTAAAAAGTCCTTCATCTGTTTTCTCTTTATTGCAAGTTTCCTGCTCCACCTTTATCTCTAAACATCTCTTACATAATGAATCCAATCAAAAAATGGGCAGAAGAGCTAAAAAAAAAAAAAAATTCCCCAAAGAGGAAATGCAAATGAAAAAATGATTAATATCACTTATAATCAGGGAAATGCAAATCAAAATCATAATAAGATACTACCTCACGCCAGTAATAATGACCCACATTAAAAGAATTAACCAACAACAAATGCTAGCAAGGATGTGGGAAAAAAAGAACTCTCTTACACAGATGGGAGGAATATAAACTGGTCCAACCACTACAGAAAGTACAGAAAGCTGTATAGCATTTCCTCAAACCACTAAAAATGGAGGTACAATAAGACCTAGCAATTCTATTCCTACAGATCTACACACAAACATTAATTCAAAAGGATACATGAACCCCTATGTTTGTTGTAACACTATTTATAATAAGTAGGATGGAAACAACCCAAATGCTGAAAAATAGATGACTGGATCAAGAAGATGTGGTCCATATACATGATGGAATACTACTCAGCAATCAAAAATTATAAAGTCATGCCATTTGCAGCAACATGGATGGAGCTGGAAGGGATAATGCTCAGTGAAATGTAAGAAGGAAAAAGAAAAATATTGGATGTTTTCACTTATAGGATGTATATAGGAAAACTAAATGAGGGGTTGGGGGAAAAAAAGGCAAGCCCAGCAGGAAAACTATAAATCAAAGATTTACAGCAGGGAAGGGGGAGGGAGAGGGATCAAGACAGGTGGGAAGAGCACAAGGGACTATGGTAATGGTGGTAGGAATTTTTTTATACTGAATTCCATTATAATTTTTTAATTTATTTTAATTAATTTATTTTTTATATTATTCTTCATTTTGTGCATTTTTTTTCATCTCAGTTGTAATCCCCATGGTGGGAATTTTATGGGGACTTCACCTGATGGGAGAAATCAACCATACAAAAAAGAACAATACTGTAAAATATACATACATATCCGTATGTGTGTGTGTGTGTGTGTACATATAAATAAACTTACTGTCAGAGAAAGTGTGGGCAAGATCACCAACAACTTCAAGTGTGCACCATCCCATTTCATTGGCCAGGGGTAGGAAGTTTCCTTTTCTCTTTGGGTCCAGGTAGAGGGAAAGGGATGGTGTTGGTTACCCAAACTATTTATCTGTCATGTCCACAGAGGCAAAACCAACTTGAATACCACTACTAACAGCTTCAACCACTTTCCATCTTTATATTCCCTTGCTGTGTTAGTCAATAACTTCTACAGAGCATTCTGACACCTACTCCTCATTTGACATTATTTCATAAAATGTTTTAACTGTTGCTATTTAGACTTCATAATGACAAATTTTAAGTGCCTGTATAACTATTTTTTTAAAGATTTATTTATTTGTGCATACAGAGCTGGGGCACAGGGCCAGAGGTGTGGGGGCGGCCAGAGGCTTCACAAAGACAGAGTGGAGAGCAGAACAGGCAGATGGAGAAAGTACACTGCTCAGGGGAGCAACGGGCGGGTCAGGAGAGGTCTACCCGCCAGGTGGATCACCTCCGGGGCAGGGATCACACTCATGCTGAAGTGATGTTAGCTTCTTAGTGCTGTGCTTTAACCCGCTGCACCACCAGAGAGGGCCTCCTGTATAACTTTGAAGTCACTACTCATTATGCAATGATTTATTTATCATTTTATTTAAAGATCAATATGTATGCAATTTCCAATATGTATGATTAAAAATACAGAACGTGCTCTCTTCCTCAGCACTGAATATTATGTGCAAATAAGTTTTATTAAGTCATGGCTCCTAAACATTGTTTCTAGAAAAGAACACATATTTGAAATGTTGGCTTGATTGTACAAAGCATATACCAAAGAGAAGCAAAAATATCTGTGGGTCATTTATACAAAATACCAACACAAAAATGGAAGGGCCTACCTTTGTATCTGTTTATTCTCTTGAGCTTCTTTTACATATTTTGGCAAACAAATCCCTGGGAGTTATTCTCACAGAAATGTAAGCAGACAGCTTTTATTTATTTATTCTAAGAAGTTTTTATTTTCTTTTTAAGATAGCCAAATTCAGGGTACCTCCAGGATGGAACAACCCCATTTCACACACCCCCACTTAGCTCCTCCCTCAACACAGAGGTTTGCCCAGAGGTCAGTGGCTTTAAAGACTGGTGCCCTTCATAGGCCCAGAGGGTCCAAAAGTGCCCCCCTGCTTCAGGGCAGCCCCTGCCCAGTCCCAGGCCCCAAGACCAGCACCCGACACTAGGATGCGGTTTGGGTTCTGTATGTCTCATTAAGGCCCATTATTTCCTGGCTTTTTCATGAAAACAAGAACAAATACAAAAGATTAACTAAGGCAACCATCACTAAACCTTGGCGATTAGGGCTATTGGAACTTTGGGTGGAGGGGCGTGATGTTGATAGCATACATTTGGAGAAGTGTGAACTGATTCTTTTAAAATAGACAGCTCCGCTGTATCCTGGGCGTCAGATGGCGTAGCCTAGAATTTGAGTGCACGAGGGTATCGGAGGTCAGACAATGGCCAAGAATAAAGTAAGAGGACCGAAGTCTAGGAATGTATTTCACATAGCCAGTCAGAAAAATTTTAAGGCTAAAAACAAAGCAAAACCAGTGATGACTAATCTGAAGAAGATAAACATTGTTAATGATGAAAAAGTTCACAGAGTGAATAAAGCTTTTGTAGATATACAAAAGGAACTTCTACATTTCTCAAAAGGCCTTTCTCTTGAACCTCTGCAGAAACAGCTGACTCCTCCTCAGCAGTGTCATGAAAATGAACCAGTTAATGTTGACGAAGCTACAAGATTAATGGCTCAGTTGTAATATACTGGTAATGCATTAAATTTTAAAAAAAGAAAGAAAAAAAAATAGACAGCTCCAAAAAACATCCCTACCTCAATAAAAAAATAAATAAATAAAATAAGTAAACAACAACAATACTGGTTACTTGTCAGAATGATCTGTAAAGGGATTTTTTTTTTTAATGCAAATATCTGGGCCTTACCTCAGACCTTGCAATTTAGAGTCTCCTCTCCTCAATCTGTGACTTTTTAAATCTCTCCAGTGATTCTGCTACCGAGCCTGGATTTAGGAACCAAGCCACTAATCCACTACATCAGTTTTTCTTCCTCAGTATAAATTGGAAACAAAATTTATTGGATCCTGCTTGTGTTACTGTATGCTTGTATGTGTATGTATGTATGTGTGTGTTACTGTTTGCTTTGTTTTGTTAATAGTTCTGCCTTCTCATGCTTCCATATAGAGCAGGATCACCCCAACTTCTCCCACCTCACATGGCCCCTCCACCACCCTCTCTGGGACATCCGGACACTTGGCTCTCCCACAGGAGGCTTGTGTTCTTTTAGGTTACTGACCATCACAAGAGGTACGCCTGGCCCCTGACTAAAGGACAAGCTGGCTCCCTGGACTCCCAGATAATAAGGAGAATGGAGCAACTCAAGCTCTTTTTCAACTCCCACTGCCAGCCACTATGGCCACCACCTGTGGCTTTGCTTTCTGCCCAGGTTTCATTACATACACGTGATAATAGTTACTGCAAAAAGTACTTGGGAGTGTAAGCGCACGTACCTGTATTGATGGACACCTGGGCTGAGAAGTCAGAGAAAGAGGAGAGGAGACAATCCAAGAGAAGCAAGGAGAAAGAGCAGGGATTGTGGAGCTCACCGGGACTGGGAGGCTGGTTTCAGCTTGCACCCAGCCTCCCCACCTGCCTCCCCTGTTGGTCTCCTGTAGCCCTGAGCCCCTGCTTCAGCATTAACAGCCTGTCAAATCTATCAAGGGTGCCAAGATTCTTTTCCATCTCCCGAATCAAACATGAACCTCCAACCTGGGATGGTTGCACCACACAGGTCCGTGCCACACCTCCAGATTCCATTTGACAACCAAGTTCCTCTCTCACTTTTCTAGTTCCCAAATTGACCAGGAAAGGGGCTTCCTCAGGCAGCCCACCCATAGTTGTCAATTTAACCATCTCATGTTTCTTCCTAAACCACACACTTGTTGAGGGCAAGTTCACACAACTCCCCTCTGGCTTTGAGGCTCAGGGCCTGGCAGTTCACACACATCAGCTAGAGGTGTGGTGAGGAAGACTTAAGGGAAAATGGACATCCACTCTGCACCTGCCCAGAGCCAAGCACAGTGTGAGGTTTTGGCTATGTCACCCCACTATTTACATCACACCTTGAGAAGGAGGGATTTAACATTTCCAATTTGCAGGCAAGCATAGAAATGATCATCAAATGAATTTTGTTCTGTTGGAGTCTGTTTATAGTCAGGAATATTTTAAAAAGTAAGAATTTATTCCCCCTTTTCTATTTACTACCTCAATTTGCTCTCAGCACTCAGCTACAAATCCACAGATGCTTATGTGACAGACATACAGTCACTAGAAATGTGTCTTCTCAGTTGGAAATGATCAAATTGATGAGATCTGACCCAGACCAGTGCCCTTTCTCTTTCTACATTGTTCATTATCATGAGATCTTGCTATTTCAAACAGGATTATGCCATTTGGGCTGGGCACTTAAGATTTCCCTAAGGGCCAAGGCTGAGTAATTTTCAGGTAATGAGCTTTAATGTCCAAGAAAAGAGACATCCTGAATCACCTTCTGAACCTGTGCCACGGAGTTGCTGTAATGTTCAGTGTCAGTAGTTCTAGAGCCTTGCATAATTGATCTTGTGACTTGAAATTGAATCACTTTCAAAGCTTCTTCCAAAATGGTTTTTGCCCTCCTGAACTGTACTCTATTACAGCTACACTTACCCAGACAGCTAAAGAAAAAAGAAAATGATAATTTCCTGGTGCTTCTGCCTTTGTTGAGGAGTCTTTAAAGGCACTCTGAGCTCCTTTTTACCCTCAGGGGCAGAGTCTACCACAGGAAAAAGAATTCTCAACCTTTTGAGGCTAGATGCAGAGGGAGAAAGAGATTCTTCCAGAGACTGGGAGGTTTCAGTCTCCAGTTCTCCAAGGTCCTGAGCCAGGACTGTAGAACTAATCCAAATTCTACAAACCCTTGTACATTGCCAGACCAAGACCTCTTTGCAGCATCAGTGAGCAAAATAAAGTGCAACTCACTGCAGTAGACACTGCTCATTCAACATTCGAGAACTTAGAATGGGCACTCTCTCCTGTGACAGGTAAGGAAACCATCTCAGAGAGTTTAAGTGACTAGTCAGAAATCAGGCAGCTATCAAAAATAGAACTGTGGTTTAAAGGTTAGTTCTCCATAAATTAAGTCAGATGTTAATATTTATGTTGTTGTTGTTGTTGAAGTAGCATTGGTTTACCTCATTGGTTTAGGTACTTAGGGAGTATAGGATCTTCCCTTTTAGGTGTAGTTATCTTAGCACACCCAGCACCAAAGATCCTCCAGTCCTCCACTATAATTCACTGTGCTCTCCCCCACCTTCTCCTACCTTCTCCCCACCTCTCCCCCTTTCCCTCTAAACAGCTTAGCTCTATGGTCAGCTCTCAAGGTGTTTTAAAAGTTTGTCTTTATCTGACCCTTTGTTTGGTTCCCCTGTATTCCAAACATAAGTAACACCTTCTGGCATTTATCTTTTTCTTTCTGGTTTATTTTGCATTGCAAAATCCCTTCTAGCTCCATCCATGTTGCTACAAATGCCATGAGCTTACCTTTTTTATTGCTGAATAGTATTCCCTGTGTATATAGACCACATTGTCTTCATCCGTTCATCTGTTTTGAGGCACTTAAATTGTTTCTGTAGTTTGCCTATTATAAATAGTGTTGTAATAAACATAGGCATGCAGGTTTCTTTTCAAATTATGTTTTTGTGTCCTTTAGGTAGACTCCTGTGAGTGAAACTGCTGGGTCATATGGTAGCTCCATTTTTAATATTTTGACAACTTCTACACTGCTTTCCATAGGGGTGTGGAACTGTCTGCATTTCTACCTATAGTAAAAGGAGGATCCTTTTTCTCTACATCCTTGCCAACAGCATTATTTCTGGTCTTTTTCATAAGACCCATTCTCACAGGCATGACACGGTATCTCATCCTGGTTTATTATAAGATCTAAATGATTTGCATTCTTCTGCTGACAAGTGATGAGCATTTTTCACATGCCTGTGGCCGTCTGTGTGTCTTCAGAGAACTACCTAGTTAGTTCACCTGCCTTTTTTTTTTTGGATTTGTTTTCTTTGTGTTGAGTTCTATGAGCTCTTTGTAACACGTTAATATCAGTCCCTTGTCAGGTTCATAGGGCTTCTTCATTGTAGTTATGGCTACTGTCACTGAGCAGAAGTTGTTTAATTTGATGTAGGTCCACTAGTTTACATTGATTTCTGCTTTCCTTGCTAACAGAGACAAGTATACAAAGATATCACAGAAGTTTATGCTATGCTATGTTGTCAGTGCTCTGTTTATTTAAAAATACTGTACTTAAGGGAAAGGGAAAGTGGAATTTTAACTTCATTCTAACTTAAGTTAATTTATCAAATAAAAAGTAGCAAACAGGGATCTCCCTAGTGGCTTTGGATTTCAGTCTCAGCGTTATTACCACTAAGGTCTAACTTATATCTCTGATGAGGGAGCTGACTCACAGGCACAGCAGACCTCTCCTGTCTCACCCACTGTTCCACTCAGCAGTGGATTGCAGTGGATCTGCCTGTTCTACTCCCCACTCTGTCTCTTATGAATGTTCTCACCCCATGCACTGGTCTACACCCCAGTTTTTGTGTGCATGAACAAATAAAAATAAATGTTTTTTAAAAAACTTAAAAATAGCATAGCAGGGAATGTACACATATGAAGACAGACAGATATTTAGTTTTCCTGCATAAAAAGAGATCATTAAGCAGGAGTAAGAGGTGGGAGGGAAGAATTAAAACTATACTCTTCAATTTGCCACCTGGATAATTTGGGGGAAGTAAATTAACTGCTGTGATCTTCAAAATTCTTCAACTATAAAATGGACTCTCTCCTAGAGTTATTGTAAGATTTAAATGAAATAACACAGATAAACTAGCTCTATCTTAGGTGCTCAATCAATGTTACTTACCTTCCTTCAAACAAAATAAGTTAAGCATCATTTTGTCCCACTCACTAGAGTTCTCTCAAGGCCCTTTGCTTACTTCATGTTTTACAGCTCAGTTAATGTGGTTATTTTCTTAATTGTTTATGTTTTGTCTTTTTCCATTAGGAAGTAAACTAAGAGGAAAAATGGCTTCTGTCTGGTTTCCCTCTTTATCCTGCCTTCCTAGTACAAGGCTTCTCCCATAGTGACTTTTAAGTTAAAAAAGGCAAAGTATACAAAAGAATAAAAAACTTCAGTAAAGGGTGGGTACCACTTTTGCTCATGATTATTGTTTCAGAAAAGGTAATATTTTACAATATAATACAAAACTAATGTACACTAGTATGTTAGATGTAATATGTGTGTATCTGTGTAATGTGTGTATACATGCATGTAATACATATTATTTATATGTAATAGACTAAATTTAGATATCAAAATAAAGGGAATACCAAATATGAGATAGTGTTTGCTATTGAAAAGAAAGATGAGGAAATAAGGAATTGGAGAGGAACAAAAGGATCTCAAAATTAATCTGCAACTATCCTATTTCTTTTATGTTAAAAATGAGAGACAAGGTAAAAACACAGAAAGCTAATTGAATCAAAGAGGAAACTGAATAGGTAAAAGGCAGTGATATGAAAGAAATAGGCAGAAATTGAGTTCTAACAATCTTATGAAGTAAATAGTCCTATAAAGAGCTGACAGATAGGGGAATTGAGGCAAGGTAATCTGTTCTAACTTTTGGTTTCATCAGACAATCTTTTTCATTTCTATTTTGTTTATTTCCACTCTCATTTTATTAGTTTCTTTCTTCTATCCAATTCTATCCACTTAAACCACTGCTATCCAAGTTAGAAGTATAAGTTGGAGAATTAGGCAAAAATAAAGACATAAAAGTAATCTCAATTGCAAAAAAATAAACCAAGTAAAACTAACACTATTTGTGGGTGACATGACAACCTATGAAATCCTAATGATTCCACTAAAAAAAAATAACTTATAAAAACAATAAATTAGCTATAAAGTGACAATCTACAAAAATGATATAAAAATTGGTTGCATCCCTATATGTAAACAATGAAGTAGAGAAGGGAAAAAAATCCAGTTTTTAATTGTATCAAAATGAATTAAATATCTAGGAATAAATTTAACAAAGGAGTTAAAAGACTTGCAAGCAAAAATCTATAAGATATAGTTAAAAGTAATAAACGACACAAAGTAATGGAAAGCTTGCGATTGATAACGGATTGGAAGAATTAATATTGTTGAAATAGCCATGTTACACAAGCAATATACAGATCCAATGCAATTACTATCAGTTTCAATGCCATCCTTCAAAGAAATAAAACAAACCTATTGAGATTTATATGAAACCATAAAAGATCCTAAATAGACACACTATCCTCACTAAAAAAAAAGAGGAAGCATGGGGCTGGAGTTCAAACTATAGCACAAAGCTGTAGTAATTAAAACATAAGCTACTGGAATAAAAATAGACACATAAGCCAATGAAAGAGAATGTAGAGTCCAGAAATAAACTCATATGAGCAGTGAATCTATAACAAAGAAGTCAATAATGTACAGTGGAGAACGGAAATTCTCTGCAACAGATATCATTGGAAAAACTGGACAGCCACATGCAAAATAATGAAACTTGACCACTATCTCACATAATATACAGAAGTTAAATAAAAATGGGTTGAAGACTTTGATGTAAGAACTGAGATCATAAAATACACAAAAGAAAACGTAAGCAAAAGCTCTGACATATTGGATTCAGAGATGTCTTTGATTCAACTCATTGGGAAGAGAAACAGAAGGAAAAATAAACAAAGGAGACCATCAAACTAAAGAGCTTCTGCACAGCAAAAAGAAGGATCATAAAAATGAAAACACATCCTACTAAATGGGAGAAAACATTTGCAATTCATACGTCAGACAAGGGGCTGATCTCCAACATCTACAAAAACAAAAAGAAAATAAATAACCCAATCCAAAAAATTGGCAGAAGAGCTAAATAAACACTTCTCCAAAGAAGACGTACAGAGGATCCACCAACACATAAAGAAATGTTCAGCATTATTTATCATCAGAGAAATGCAAATCAAGCACAAAGAGGTGCCATCTCAGAGCTGTGAGCATGACTTATATAACTGGATCAGAAATAGCCAGTGCTGGTAAGGATGTGGACCAAGAGAAACCCTCTCACACTGTCAGTAGGAATGGAGACCAATTTAGCCCCTGATTCAGTATGTGGTTTCTCAAAATATTAAAAATGGATCTGGCCCTTCCTGGTGGCGCAGCGTGCACAGCACTAAGAAGCTAAAGCCACTTCTGCATGAGTTCGATCCCCACCTGCCCCGGAGGTGACCACATGGCGTGGCAGACCTCTCCTGACCCACCCGCTGCTCCCCTCAGCAGTGTACTTCGTCCATCTGCCTGTTCTGCTCCCCACTCTGTCCCTGGTGAATCCTCTCACCCTCCGCATCTCTGGCCTATACCCCAGTTCTGTATGAATAAATAAATCTTTTTTTAAAAAAATGGATCCACTACATGGCCCAGCAATTCACTCCTAGGAGTCTACCCAAAGAATACAAAAACACTGATTTGAAGGGACACCAGCACCCCTATGTTCATTGCAACGATATTTACAATAGCCAAATTATGGAAACAACCTAAGTGCCCAAGGGCAGATGAAGTGGATTAAGAACATGGGATGTATCACTCACACACAAAAAAGATGAACTCTTGCCACTTTCAATAACACAGATGGAACTAAGTCGAGTGATAAGGCAAACAGCCCAAAGGAGAAAGACAGGTACCATATGGTTTTGTTCATATATGGGCTATAGAGAAATTAAACAAGGAGTCAGAGGAAACAAACCATATCTAAAAATCTGATTCTTGGGAACACAGGTGGTGGTGGGTTATTGGTAATTTGGTAGCATACATTTAAACACTGGAAGATGTGTAAACAAACCTGTGCTCTTAAAACATCAGTTTAAAAAAAAATCGGATTATAAAACCAGGGCTTGGGATGGGGGGAAGGGAGGGAGGGGAATGTAGAAAGCAAAGTGAAAAGGGCCCCAAAGGACTGTGTTGAAGAACTGAGCTGAGTAAAATAAGTTCAATGGAGAAAGACAAATAGCAGGTGATTTCAATCACGTGTGGAATATAAAATTAAAGCAGAAGAACAGACAAACCAAAACAAAGGTGAGGACAGGGGCTGAGAGGTGGGGGTTCAGTGGACTAGGAGGGAAGATTATTGGTGCTTTGATGGTGGGCGTTGTGCAGTGGCATGCGTTGTAGAGGGTATACCTGTACCCCTAGACATACAGTGTTGTAAATCAATATTACCTTTATTGACATAATTAGAATAAAATTATGGCCAGATCTCAGGGGCTTTTCAACCACAAACGCCTATTTCTCATTCACAAGCTTCCCATGAGCTTGTGCAGTTATTTAAAGCTCAATAAACTGGGCCCTCCTGATGGTGCACGGGTTAAAGTCTCAACACTATGAAGCACCCACCAACCACTGCAGACTGAGTTCCAGCGCCTGCCAGGGAGCTGACCCACAGGGCACAGCAGACCTCTCCTGTCTCTCCCACTGCTCCCCTGAGCAGTGGATTTCAGTGGATCTGCCTGTTCTGCTCCCCACTCTGTCTCTGGGGAATCCGACACCCCCTGCACTCCAGCCTGTACCCCACTTCTTCTATGCAATAAATAAATAAATAAATAAAATTCTGGTAAGCAGTTGATAACTATCCAATATTCCACAGGTACCACATTTTCTGCTTTGTAGTTCACAGGCGAAAGTAACTGGTAACCATTGTGGTTACCAGTAAACATGCTGATCCTTGCTTTTTATCATACATATAAATTATTTCAGAGGTTCAGGGAATTCAATCAATAATAAATATGAATGAACCACTCTAACAGTCAAGGGCTCTTCTAAAAATTGGTGCAAACACAGCAAACTAGTCTAAATGTAATCTCCCAGGTCCACAGGTGAAAGTTCCCAAGGCAGGAATGACCAGGCTGGGCTCATTAGTTAAACAATGTTTTAGAAGTTTCCCATTGTGGCGTTCCAGTTTAAATGGAAGGAAATTCCTTCCAACCTGACTGCACCTGACTTAGCACTCTGCTGTGGCCGTGTTGAAATTCCTAATCATCTGAAACAAGTGACCCTGCCTTGCACTGGACATCAGGTCATGTAGACGGTACTGCTCAGGATGGATGCTCCCTGCCTTCAGAAAGCAGTGTCTCCCCTGGGCAACTTCCTAAGTCCCTGTGACTGTATCTCTCAGTGATTGTACTGGAATTAATTTGTGTATTATCTTCCCTTCTGGTCTGAGGGTTCCTTGAAAGCAAAAACAATGATTAATTCATCATTGTATCTCATTCATCACTTGATGAATAATGATTATCAGACCATGCAATCTTTTCATAGAATTTCCAATTTTGTGAGTATATTTGCTCCTGCAGGGGGTAAAAAAAAAAGCAAGCTTACTATGGTGTTCTTCTTCGCTCATTGGCGGATATCACCAAATCAACTGAGAACTCAGATAATCATCTTCTGTATTCCAGACAGCTGCAACTTTCTCCAGAATCGCATGAGACCCCAGCCAAAGGCTCACATCACTCTGGTATGCCCCCACCAGAGCCACTATTTTTTTCTCCCATACAACACAGAAATGCAGTAAATCATTGGTGTTTATTTTAATACTTGATTTGGCAACTGCCCAGGGCACAGGAATAGAGGCAAATGCAAATTTTCACTCTCTAGGAAAAAAAAACATCAGAAATTTAAAGCGTACATTTTTCTGCTCTGCTGCAAGAATGAAGGAGTTCATCTCCAACAGTAAGATGGTTCTGATGTGTGATAAGCACTAAATACCAAATAAACTTCCACAAGCCATAAAAGGATCGTCACCTCTCTATATATTCTTATCTCTGAGTAAATATAAACCGGAGCATGGGCCACTTGTGTTTAAAAAAAAATTCTGGCAGCTAAACAAAAACCAAATTGGGAGAAATCCTTGTAAGGTCAGCATCACTTCACCAGTCATCTTGTGGAAAAGTACTTGGATTCATGATCCAAATATTCATGAGTTCAAACCCCCATTCTGCAGTCTACCAGATGAGAGAATGTGGGTCATGAACGTAAGTCCCTCTGGGCTTGCATCCTCATTTTCTTGAGTTGGATAATGATAACCACTGCCTGGTAAGTTCCTCGAGTTGAATAATAATAACCACTTCCCGGTGAGTTCCTTATATGTTACATGTCAGCACACAGCCTTAAGGACCCTAAGGCGCAGCTTCCACACATGTGCAAAAATATGAGTGATAGAGTTTCCCACATTGAGGGGCTATGGTTTTCGTGAAACTGCCCAAAGCATCTCTGGTTCCTCTCTGAACCTCCATATGCCCCTCCTATAAAAAGTTAAATGCGGGCCCTCCCTGGTGGCGCAGCGGGTTAGAGCACAGCACTGAGAATCTAAAGCCGCTTCCGCATGAGTTCAATTCCCGCCTGCCCCGGAAGGGACCACATGGCGTGGCAGACCTCTCCTCACCCGCCCCCTGCTCCCCCCAGCATTGTACTTCGTCGATCTGCCTGTTCTGTTTCCCACTCTGTCTCTGGTGAAGCCTCTCGCCGCTCCTGAACCTCTGGCCTATACCCCAGTTCTGTATGCACAAATAAATAAATCTTTAAAAAAAAAAAAAAGTTAAATGCAATTATTTTTTTTAAATAGCACTCATTGCACTCATTTGTAAATTGACTATCCATTTTTGATGTAAATGTTTATAACTTCAGTTCTCCATTAGTGGTCTTTTTTCATAAAAGTATCATGTACATTTGGAAAATGTTAAGACTAGAAGGTTACCTTGGCTCTAAATTGATTGGGTGCAATGCCTCCATGCAAACAAAGATGGACTGAAATGTTACCTTAATATTCCTTTCCCGCCTAAGGATTTAGTTACCTTGTTTGTTGGCCTGGCTTAGGCTGGCCACCCGCCTCCCTGCTGCTCCTGGGGTGTGACAGCCGAGTCCACAGCCGTCCAGGGACACAGGTCCTCACCTGGCAGCACAAGGTTCCAGGAAAAGGACGAGGCCAGTGGGTCAACAGTCATTCTAGAATGTCAGAGAGGAGAAGCAGGAGTGATGGGGGGAGGGAGGTTGTACTGGTGATCATTGGTGGGGGACCACACCTCAGGGGAGCAATAACTAGGAAGGTGACCCATGAGGCAAGAAAATAAGGTTTTTTTTTTTTTGGGTTTTTTTTTTTTTTTTAAGATTTGTTTATTTGTGCATACAGAACTGGGGTACAGGCCAGAGGTGCAGGGGCAGTGAGAGGATTCACCAGAGACAGAGTGGGGAGCAGAAGAGACCGACTGATGAATTACACTGCTGAGGGGAGCAGCGGGCAGGTCAGGAGAGGTCTGCCACGCTATGTGGCCACCTCCGGGGTGGGGGATCAAACTCATGGGGAAGTGGCTTTAGCTTCTTAGTGCTGTGCTCTAACCCGCTGCGCCAACAGAACAGGTGGATCTACTGAAATCCACTGCTGAGGGGAGCAGCCAGCAGGGATACAGGCGAGGTCTGCTGTGACATATGTGGGTCAGCTCCATGCCTAGGATCCAACTCAGGCTCAGTCAGTCGCAGTGGCTGATGATAGTGCTGAGACTTTAACCCCTGACCCACCAGGAAGGCCCCAGCATGCTGTATTTCATAAAAGTGGTGTGCTGATGCTGTTATATTCACTAAAGCTGATTCTAGAATTCACTCTTACAGGTTTCACAAAATGCACGTCACCTATCCACTATCAGAGTATCATACAGCTGTCAAGTCTTCAAAGTTCCCTGTCTTCTGCCTATTCATCCCTCTCTGGCTTCCCTCACTCCTGGCCATCCCTGACTTTTTACTGCCCCACAGTTTTGCCTATTCCAAAAAGCCATAATATCATTGGAACTATACAGTATGTACTTTGCATACTAGTTTCTTTCACTTCACAATATACATAAGATTCCTCATCCTCTTTTTGGTCTTCATGTTGTGAAAGATCATTTCTCACTGAGTAATATTCTAGTGTCTGGATTACCAGTTTATTCATCTATTCACCTACTGAAAGGCATCTTGGTGCCTTCAAATTCCTGGCAATCATGATTAAGCTGTTGTCATCATGCCCCTGCAGGTTTTAATTTGGACATAATTTTCCAACTCCTTTAGACAAATACATAAAAGGGCAATTGCTGGGTCATATGTTAAGACTGTGGTTGCTTTTTAAATAACTGCCAAACTGTCACCCAATGACTGTTGTGGTCTGCTTTTTCATTAGCAATTCATTGTAAACATCTTTCTATATAAATCATAATAACTGCACAGAATTCCATAGCCTGCATATGCTATAAGTTATTTAACTATTCCTTATTCCCTGACATGCAGTGTTTTACTGTCTCCAATAATGCTGAGACAAACATTCTCATACACCTGTCTTTGACTGCTTGTCCAAGTATACTGGGGGGAAAGTATAGGAGGAAAACTGAAAGACATGAACATATTTCCTTTTGATAAGAAGCTGTACAGAGTGTAAATGAAAATGCTATATCCCCTTTACCTCTCACCATTAAATCCTCCTCAAGTTTACAAACCCAACAGATAAGAAACTGCTTCTCAAATTTAGTTAATTTTTCTTAGACCATTCAAGGCTACATATCTTTTCACTTTTGTTGACTATTTGCATTTCTATTTTGTGACTTATATTCATGATCTTTGTACTTTTCCTACTGAGTAAACAAAAAAATTTTTTTTACTATTTTTTTTTGCTTTCTAAAATTCTTTACATACCTCATTTTCACTTTCTAGTAGATAATTATTAAGATATATACCATCAATTTCATAGTGCTTAAGAGCAAGGGAGGAAAGACATTATGCATTAAATGTATAAATTCATTTCAGAGAGTTATAAAAAAATTAGATTAAGTAAATATGTTTCTGTGATGTGTGTCATTTTATTTAAAAAAAATAACTTTTCTGGCCGGTAATTTTAAGGTTTTGTTTATTTTGTTTTGTCTGGTCACATTTCAGTTTTAATATTTTCAAACTTATAGACCTTTCTCTTTATATGTCTGGCTTGTTATTCATCTTAACAGGCCTCCACTAGTTAAGAGTATGAGGATAACAAATTTACCTAAATAGTCATCTAACCGTTTGGAATATTTTTAACATTAAGACCTTTTATAGCCTACATAAGGAATGGCCTCACTGCCAAATGGCTAAGTTGTTGCACATTATTTATAAACAGTTCACTTTGGGGTCACTTCATTACATGCTACATTTTCACATTTGTTTGAGCCAACTCTTGAATGCAATCTATTGCTCCATTTGTTAATGTTCCTTGGCGCTAAGACCACACTGTTTTAATGACCGTGGCTTTTAATATCCCAGATAACGTCATGACTCACCTCCTTCAGGTCTCTACCCAAATACCACCTTCTTGGTGAGACCTTCCCTGAGACCTATTTATAACTGCAGCTTCTTTCTGTTTCCCCTATCTGCTCTCTGTCTCACTAACTAGCCCTTTCTTCACTTTATTATTCTGTTTATGACTACAATATCTAATATCTGGCATCTTATATATTCTATGCATTTATTTTACCCAGTGTTTGTTGTCTCTAAAACAAGTTCCAGAGCTGATAAGTTTTTTTGAGAAGAGGATTGGGGTCTGTTTCAAGCACTTTCTTAGCCCCAATGCCTAGAACACTCTCAAGCACAAAGTATTAACTTCTGTTGACTGAACGCATATCTGTTAGGGAATAATCTACATGCAGCTACTAACTTTACTAGGATACTTTTTCATACAACCATTCCTTTCATTGGAAATATAGGATTAAAGGCACCTCCCTAATGGTGCAGGAGTTAAAGTCTCAATGCAGTCGAGCTATTAATAGCCACTGAGGCCTGAGTTTGATCCTCAGTCAGGGAGCTGACCCACATGGCACAGCAGACTTCTTTTGTCTTGCCAGCTGCTCCCCTCAGCATTGGATTTCAGCAGATCCACCTGTTCTGTTCCCCACTGTCTCTGGTGAATCTCTCACTCCCTGCACTTCTGGCCTCTACCCCTGTTCTTATTTGCATAAATAGACAAATAGTTTTTAAAAGAAATATAGGGTTAATTTGAATTTGAACCTGTTCTATGAAAACATGGACTTGGGGTGGGGGGTGGTGAAGCTAACATTGCGTGAATATATTATTTTAGGAAAAATCAACAACTTTGTTGATACTTTCCACCACATGTCAGGCACTGTGCTAGGAATAATGAATGCAGCAGTGACCACAAATGGACCCTGCCCTCATGGAGTTCTGGTGATAATGGAATTCTTTTCTCCCTATATTTCCCATCTGGTGATTTTTGGTCTCGGAGAAAGCGTTTTGGTTTCGTGTCTTTACCTTGAAACTGTCTGTCTTCTTACTAAATTCTCTTGCTTCTAAAAGTATTCCAGTTGATTTTCTAGTTTTAACAAATTCATGGACATATCAACCACAAAGAGCAATAATTTTGCCAACTCCTTTCCAGGAGTTTACATTTCTAGCTTGTGTTCCCCTTTCATTCAGTAACACATTGAAGGATTTCAATGTATTTCAAAGGATTTCCAAGTGTATTGACCCACACTTGGATTCCTGAAAATTAACTCCATTCTCACAGTGAAGAAAACAGGTCATAAAAAACAACTTCTAAAGTCTTTCAAGATTTAATTTACATACCTACCCAACCACCTAGGAATAAGGTCACATGAACACTGTCATACCACATGTGTAAGATAGGGCTTCTGGGGGTGTTCCATTTATCCTGATAAAATAAAACAAAGATGAGGGCAATGATACAGTACCTGCTTTTACAGCTGAAAAAAGCACCTCCTGGCTGCCCTTAAATGTCTCACCCCTGTGCACAGGGGAGGTCGCAGACCCTGGACTCAAACTCTGCCTTTCTGCTATCAGCCAACTGTTCCTACCACAGAACCGTCCTTCTGAGTAATTAGAGACACTCGAATAAGTTTCCTTACCTCCTAGAAAATTTCCTCTGTTGTTACCATCCCATATTATTTTAGTAGGAAATTATTTCTTACAAAATCCACATGTGAGTTTTGATTTTATAGCACCCTTTTCCTGAAGATTGGGATAATCAACATATGTTTTGAACAAAGCAAATTCCTATAACAGTCCTGGGTGTGGGGGCAGCAGAAATGATGAGTCGCCTGTGATATAAATCAACATCCTACTCATTAAAAAATAGATGCACTCCATAAGTGTCACAAAACACTCCAAACTGAATAGGAAGGAATATCTGAGTGGAGCTGATAACATGCAAGCCTGAGAGGAAGCACAACAGCCCATTACAAGTTATGGAAAAGTTCCATAGAAAAAAAAAAAAATGACATACGGCAGGAAATTCCTAACCAGTAGCGTAATCTCTTACATAAATGTGCTGGCAGATAAATGGATTTTTATGATTTTGCTTACAACTACTACTTCTCGCCCCTTTAGATATGTCACCTTATAAATGTATTATAACTTCACTCCAACTCTATTTAATGACATGATTCAATAAATCATAAATTCATCTTAACCTCCTTAAAGTATTCTTGGGCTTTTTGCCCAAAATGGGGAAGAGGTTAGTAATTAAAATACCAAAAGAAATGTTGTCAACTAGTGCCAGGAAAAGTATCATATTAAGTATTCACTGTAGTCATACCCCTTTGTGAAATGTCATAGATAAGGAATTGGGCAGTGAATGGTTTAAAGTATTGGTTGTGGTCACAGCTATAGAAAAACTGCAACATGATCCCGAGGCTAAATAACTAAAAAGTCCATGAAATAATAATGTATTTAACTACTTATGTGAAATACTAACCAAGACATCTAACTTAGCCCAACTCAATTCATTTATAGAACATTAAGGCACAATTAATGTTGTACTTATTCTACAGATCAGAAGACTGAGCCTCTACGTGATGAGATTATATAATCCTCACCCTCCCACTTCCCAGGCAGATCTGGATTTAGTCATTCCTGGTTCTACCACTTTCTGCCTACACAACCCTGGGCAAGTCACTGAACCGCTGACATCTTCACTCTCCTCCCTTGTGAAATGAAAGGTTATCCCTCTCGCCGGTGCTCCAGGAGACCGAGAACAGGCATTGTAAGAAGCAAACCAAAACGTTAATGCCATTTACAAACAAACATACAGCTCAACTAATAAGAGAAAGTGATGAGAACTGATTTCCAAACTGTTTTCTCAGACACCTTGTTTGCAAATGCTGGATTATGCAATATGAAGCTGTGTTTTCCAGGCAAGGTCATTGACTGTCAATGAATCATTTCCTCCACATTCAGATGAAAGAAATGCCTGGCGAGGTTCCCACCCTACTTTATCTTAACAGTCCCCACATGGCAGGTAAGCAAACAATCAGTATTGTTAAGCATTTCACTTAGAGGAGTTGAAGATTCCTCCTTTGCAGACATTTCCAGCACAAAAGCCAGGGCTGCCAGGCTACTGACCAGCGGCCTCCAGGCTGCTATGCCCGGAAAGTGAGAAACTAGACTACATCCGGGTTTTCCTCTTTTTTTTTTTAGTTAACTATATTCCATTTTCAAAGGAAATCTCTTAGGTGGCCTCCACCACAAAACGACGGATAGTACAAACAATATTTCATTGGACTGCTTTATCAGTTCAAATATGTTACATGTCTTTATCAAAAGGGTAATAAATAAGAAAAAGGAATTTGAAAAAACAAGAAAAATGTGCAGGGGAAATTATTTATGATAGTGATAAAATCTTTATCTCAACAAGACAAGTTGGTTTTCAAGCTCCTGTATAGAACTAGATGAGCAATAAGACCCACGAAAATGTATCTAGGGAGAAATAAAAGGAACGGAGGAAGACTGAGCATACCAATTACTAAAACTAGCGCAGGGAAGGAGAGAGCAGTGATGGAGGTTGGAAATGTTACCTATGTGCTTGCTTGTGTCTGCACTGGCTCTATTGCTTGGCTCCAAGGAACAAAAATAGGTGCCTTTTGTACCAAAATTTTAGAACCATCTATGTACAATATATTTTAAAATAAAATAATTTTAATATAGAGATGCTAACTGTTTTGTCCCAACTTCTGTGACCGCCACAAGAAAGGAAGGCGGGAGGCAGAAAGGCTGAGTAAGCAGAGTTTATTGCTTCTGGTCAGCAGCTGAGACGGAGCCCCTAGAGTGGGGTCCGCAGCTACTGCCAACCGAATAAGGGGGAAGGGTCTCCTATATAGATTCTAAACTCAGATTCCAAAGGGGTGACTCATCGCTGTGTCCTTGATGTGAGGCCCAGTTCACTGTCGCCTTCAGCTAGTCCCATCCAGGATCTCAAGGTCAGTTTATTACCACTTTATCAAGCTTGGATGCAAGGCTCAATTCTTACCGCCCTAATGCAGTCCTTGTCAGTATATCTTTGGTCACTCCCAACACTAACTGGATAAATGAAATAGAAATAATTTCCTGCTCTAAAAACTTAAGGAAAACATTATCTACAATTAAATATCTGGAATCCATCTATGTGAATTAGGCTCACAATTTTAATCTGGGATTGTTAGACTTCTGTGTTAGGAAATAGTTTATCATGTAGCATATTTTGAAATTTATCCTCAAATCTAGGAAAATTAAGGCTTCCAAAACTATTTAATATTAAGCCATAACATTTTTCTCATACAGTCATTTTTTAAAAAAAGAAAGAAAACTGATAAAACAATTTCACTGCTACTTAGAAAATACATTTAAATGCAATTTTTTAATTTTTTAAAAATTATTTATTTATGCATATAGGAACTGGGGTACAGGCCAAAGGTGCAGGGGGGTGAAAGGATTCATTAGAGATAGAGTTGGGAGCAGAACAGGTTGATTGATTGACTGAAATACACTGCTGAGGGGAGCAGTGGGTAGGTCAGGGAAGGTCTGCCACACCTTATGGGTCACCTCCCTGACTGGGGATCGAACTCTTGTTGCAGTGGATGCAGATAGCCTCTTAGTGCTCTGCTTCAACCCACTGTGCCACCAGGAAGGGCCTCTGTGTACTCTCTAAAAGTACAGCTGGAAGGGCCTCCCTTGTGGCACAGGGATTAAGGTCTCTCAGCAGTATCAAGCTATCACCAGGCACTACAGCAAGAGTTTGATCCCCAGCCTGGGAGCTCACCCACATGGCACAGCAGACTTCTCCTGACCTGCTTGCTGCTCCCCTCAGCAGTGGATGTCAGTAGGTCCAACCTGTTCTCCCCATTCTGTTTCTGGGGAATCCTCTCACGCCCTGCACCCCTGGCTTAGCACCCAGTTCTTGCAAGCATAGATAAATAAAAATAATCTTTTTAAAAAGTACAGCTGGATACAGAACCAAGGGCTCCAGCCATGAGCAAGGCTAGATCGCACACAGTGTAAATGTTCCTCCCAGATCCCTTGGAACAAGGCCAGTCAGAAGGTTCCAAAAACCTCTCTTAGTAAATCCTGCACAGAGCCAGTGTTTTCTTTGGCACTGAATGGTGTTTCTGCCTCTTTGATTGCACAGCAGATGAAGCTGCTTTCCATTTCAGGCCCATGTTGAGTGATAACTACAATCTTTCAAGTTACCCTCTCCTCAACCACAAAAAGAAGACCCTGTGACATGGGGCAAGAGGAATGAAATGGTCAGTCCTAGAAGGAGAAATACTGTGTGGCTCCATTTGCAGGGAGAATCTCAATTAGTCAAACTCATGGAAGCAAAGGGTAGAGAGGTGGCTGCCAGAGGCAGCAGGGAAAGGAAAAGTGGCAACAGGTATAAAGTTCCAGCAGCTCAAGATTCTAGAGCTTTCCTGTGCCATACTGCATATTGGTAACACTATGCACTGGTTTTTTTCTTTTAAGATTTATTTATTCATGCATATAAGAACTGGAGTGCCAGCCAAAGGTGGGGGGATGAGCGTATTCACCAGAGACAGAGTGGTGAGCAGAACAGGCAGATCAACAGAGTACCCTACTGAGGGGCGCAGCAGGCAAGTCAGGAGAGGTCTGCCATGCCATGTGGGTCAGCTCCCTGACTGGATGGAACTCAGGTGGCAGTGATGACGTTGTTGAGACTTAACCCCTAGGCCACCAGGGAGGACCCAGTGGTTTGTTTTTTTTTTTTTTAATCAGTGAGGAGTGTAGATTTCATGTTAAACATTCTTACTGTCATAAAATAAAAGAAAAGGTTGGCCTTGCTTCAGGGTACAAACTAGGGGGGTGGGGCAGGGGAGCAGAGAATGTGTGTTACCTGCATGTCTAAATACAAAAGCATTAGGCTCACCTGCATGAATTGTCTCCTGCTGAGATATCTTTCATTATATTTTGTGTTCTGTTTTTGCTTAGCCAAGTATATGCAGTTGATTTTTTTTTTCACTTCTGATATTTGCAATTGAATTAACTTAAGTCAGGTTCACTCTGGCACATCTCTGTAAAATTCTCCCATTTGGGTAAAATAAATAAAATACATGCACCCACACTTCCCTAAACAAAGAAACATCTAGACAGATACTAAAGAAACTGGGAGTGAAGGTTAGCTATGCCAACCCAGGACTAGAGACCTGGACAACTGGAGTGAGAAGGATCTTTCACTCTGTAGTATTTTTTACTATTTGCATGTCTTAGCAGATGTAACATTGGTCTAAAAAAAAAAATCTATAAGTAATTTTACTGTGTTTAAAATTCAAACAATATTTTATGGTTTGAGATGATTTAGACTTCAGTGTAGAATGAATACTTATTCACTTCCTGATAATAATGGCTTCCTCCTTTTCCACCCATTTCTGGGGGTTCATTAAATCTTTGAAAATTTGACAAAAAACAAAACCCTCCCCCCAGCACAATGCAGCTACACATACATAAACACATGAATGAAGTTCATATTTAAAATTCTTTTTTGCATACAAAACCAGGGTGTAGGCTAAAGGTTTGGGGGTGAGAGACAGTGTGGGAAGCAGACCAGGTAGAATCTACTGTAATTAACTGCTGAGGGGAGCAGTGGGCGAGAGAGGAGAGTCTACTGTTCCATGTGGGTCAGCTCCCTGGCTGAGTATCAAACTCAGGCCATAGCAGTGACAGCTTTGAGACTCAACCCATAAGCAACCAGGGAGGCCCTAGTTTTAAAGTTCTTAACTACATCACTCTGGGATTCCTCATCAAAAAAGTTTGACCTGAATGTAAACATGACAGGTAGGGTAGTCTTCAATACAATGAGTTTAAACTCTTTAAAAATCAATATAATGGAGGGCCCTCCCTGTTGGCAGAGTGGGTTAAAGCACAGCAATAAGAAGCTAAAGCCACTTCCGCATGAATTCGATCCCCACCTGCCCCGGAGGTAACCAGCATTGAACTCACACTAAGGAAGCTGTGGCTAGCTTGCAGTGCTGTGTCCTAACCTGTTGGCCACCAGGGAGGGCCCTCTGCTATATTCTAATGTGATACTATCACCACATTAGAATTTTCTTTTCCCTCCCACTTAGTCATTCAACTTTCCATGTCCCTCTCTTGCCAAAAAGAATTGTTAATATTTTTCAAGAAAGCCTTGTTTCTTCCAAAAATATTATGAAGCAGAGAGTTGTCTCAACTTCCTTTGCCTTTGCCTGTCTAGGCGAATCTGTGGGCTTGGTGAGGTCAGGACCTGGGTTTACCACCATTTTAACCCACTGTGGAAACACAGAAAGGAGGCAAAAAAAAAAGAAAGAAAGAAAAAAGAAACCAGGCTGGGCGTCTGGATCAGCTCAATGAGTTCCATAATCTACTACCTCTTCTAGAGCAATCTGGATAACAAATTCCACAAGAGGATGAAAAGGATACTGAAACCTAATGACTGAAAGGAAATTCTAGGGATGCTTCTCCTAGTGATTTGGATAAAAAGGGTCTTATTTTACATAGCTTTGGGCCATATCAGCAAGAGTATAGAAATACTAAACACGACCAAAGCAGAACAGCTAGACTTAAGGTACTTAGTCCTCAGTGCAAGGGGCTGGCTTCCTCTTGAGTGCCATCTTTATTAGTTTTCCATTCCTCCTGCTACACTGAGGCCATCTTCACTAAGGGGAGCTGGAAGCCCTCTCTACAAATCAGCATCAGTCCTTTGGAGTAAAGGAAGACTGTTTCAAGCAAACCGGAAGCGGAATGACAGGAATTGCCACAAAGGGAACAGGAGGAGATGCAGCTCTAAGCATTTAAGCATCTAATGTTTAGGTGGGGCCTCCCTGGTGGCCTAGGAATTGAGTCTTAGGGCTGTCAACGTTGCTGCCTGAGTTCGATCCCCAAGGAACTGACAGGCTGCTCCTCTCAGCAGTGGGTTTCCTGTTCTGCTGTCTACACTGTCTCTGGTGAGTCCTCTCACCCCATGCACCTCTGCCTGCACCCCAGTTCTTCAAGCAAAATAATTTTTTTAGAAATCTTACAATAAAGGTATACTTCTCTAATAAAGTAAATAAAATACTGGACCCAAACTGGCTCTCACCAGTGTACAAGAAAAGGCTAACCGAGTCTACCCCTGGGTATTCCTGTACTCTCCATTACAACAAAAGTCAACCCATCCTTTGTGATCAGTCAGTCACTTTCAATGTTTCCTCTTTACTTGACTCCTTGCCCATTATTTTTCTTGTACCTTTTCTTCTTTTCTCTTCAGAGATATCTCTAGAAAGGAAAACCACACTCTTCACCCAGTCAATACTCATATTCTGCAGAATGAGCCGAAATAAAGTTATTTTGTTTACAGCAAGGTTTAGGAGACTCCATGCCGCCTCTTTATGAGAGTCATAATGATTAGTAAAAGCAGAATTAAATTTAAAGAATAGTAGTACTGCAAGGACCACATGCCAAAAGCAGAGCTGAGAGAGGGACATTAGGGCAGGCTATGTAGCTTGCCACTAAGAAAGTCCTGCCTTGCTTACAACTAAATAGTCCCTTTTTACTCGTCCTCCATCTTTCTATTCATCCAGAAAGACTTCAGAGAAAAAAATTTAAAAGAAGAGTTAAAAAAAATCAGAAAGTGGAAAACCATTACTTTGAGAGCAACACAGGCAAGAGGTTGGCCCACTCGAGACACTGGCATTTCTGTTTCCCTATGTAGCCAGTCTACCCCACGTTAGCTCCCGACAAAACTCTGTCTAATTCACCCACTCTGATGTATAACCTGTTGCATAATCACCCCTAATTCTACCGTTGATCCAACCTCCAGCGTCCTCTCCCACATTACCATCAGTTGTTCTGGGCCTGGAAGACCAGATAGCCAGATTTACCATCTCCAGTTCCCTGCTAATGCCAGAAAGTTTGACCTAGCTAAGGAAAGAAAAACAGTCATACACTTTTCACTCAATGTATTCAGCTTCCAACACTTCCTAATTTTGAGACTCCAGTAAAACCCAGTGTCTTGATGATGATCTTTTTTAAAGTAAATGGTGTTTAAGGGCCTCCTTCGTGGCCTAGAGGTTTAGTCTCAGCACTGTCACTACTCAGGCCTGAGTTCAATCCCCGGCCAGGGAGCTGACCCACATAGCACTGCAGACCTCCCCTGTCTCTCCCGCTGTCTCCCCCCACCCAACACACCACACACCTCTGGCCTACACCCCACTTCTTCTACACACACACAAAAACAGTAAACGATGTTTAGAGGTGGAGTGATGGCACTCACCAGCCAAAGCAGGGCTTGGGAGCCAGAAGAAGCCACTGGCGATGTCCAGTGTGTTCCCTATCCAGCCCCTTGTTTTGTTATCCACAGATCATTCCTTCTGCATCTTTCTCCCTTCTCCTTTCCTTTGTTCTCCCTTTCACCCCTTCCCTACATCCTATATTGATGTCACTCAGTGTCAGCCTAAGGCTCTCAATTTGCTAAAAATATTTGCCTCCAGGCGTCAAACATCTGAGCTCCATTCTCTTTCTCTCCCATTCGTCAGGTCAGCAGCCAGCAATCAGGTTCCATCCACGTGAGCACAAAGCAGGCCACTAGTTCTTGATGCTCTGTTTACCAAGGGCACTAGGGGTGACGCAAGAGAAGAGAAGGAAACCTTGTTCTAGCCTGCAAGAAGGCTCTGTTCCCATGAAGGAACACAAACATGTGAACGAATAATGCATGGGGCATGCCAGGGAGGGAAACACAGAAGCTAAAGCAACTAAGTGCCAATGAACAGTGATTTCATCAGTCCCTTCCAATAGATCACTGATGAGAAAGTGCCTTCTAATAAGACAGGAGAGCAAAATCAACATGTATTGGATGTCACGCAAGAAGTATCTCAGAAAGCATCTCTCCTGTGACTAAATTTTTGTGTAAGAAGTAGAAAGTTGCACAATACAAATGTTTATTCCTTAGCAGAAAAGTAACTGAATGAAGATGAGAATACTACCGTTAGTGTCATCACCTGTGGTGATTCTCACTCTAGAATAGCACTTATTACACCTTTTCTGCAAGATACTACAAACAGGGGCCTCCCTGGTAGCCTAGGGACTAGGGCTCAGCGCTATCACTACTATGGCCTGAGTTCGATCCCCAGCCAGGGAGCTGACCCACATGGCGCGGCAGACCTCTTCGGTCCCTCTGCTGCTCCCCTCAGCAGTGGATTTCAATAGATCTGCCTGTTCTGCTCCCCACTCTGTCTCTGAGGAACCCTCTCACCCACCCCCACCTCCGGCCTGTACCCCAGTTCTTGCACACATAAATAAATAAACTTTTAAACAAACAAAAAAAAAGATGCTACAAACAAAGCTGTGGAAATTGAGGAGAGCTGTGAAGACAAGCAAATCATCTGGACTATATAACATAAAGGGGAGGTTACCTCCCTTCTCGTCTTTATCTTGTCCAGGAAGTTAAGTGTGTTTAGAGAAGCCGCCTGGGTAAATAACCTAATTAAACATTTTCTAAAGTTGTGCAACCATGACCCAGGGAAAGGGGCAGGCAACCCCAAGAGAGTAGGCAGAGGTACAGCAGCGAAGCGAGTACCAATTAGAGGTAGGGAAGGAGGCCCAGGCCCCTTGCAAATAACAGCTTTCCCTGCTCCCTGGCTCCCTCTTAGCTCTTGCCTAAGGCCTGGATTCCTGGTCACAGGCTAATATCTAGCCAAGCCATGGTTCCCAGGAAGCATGTTCAAGGAACCCAGGCAGGGGGCTGTGGTGACCGAGAATGTTGGGTCCCTCTTGTTTGGGTCCTTCTTCCATTTCCCAGAAGTTTGGTACCTCCAAACCCACAATCCTTCATCTATATAGTGGGGATGATGATGACAATGATGATGATGATAGCCAGCGGTCATAAAACCTGCACTGCACTAAGAGCTCCACAGATAGTATTCATTGTATCTTCAGTAAAAAATCAAAGCAGTATTGGTAATAATTATTATAATCTGCCACATGTGTATGTGTATATATAGCTTCCTTCTTTATAAATGAAGACATGACAACTCACAGGAGCAAATTCCCCTACCCCAGGTCTAACCCCACTACCTAAATTCTCAACTCCTTGCGTAATTGGAGTAATTTCCTGCCTTACAGGGTATGAACAGAGTTGACACATAAGGACACCGACTAACATTCCTGTCATTGATTTTGATGTTGACAGTGGGTTGGATTTTGTTTTTTCACTTTTTTCTCCTCCTTAAATGCCAGGGGTTCTGAGATCTGATCATCACAAGTCTAAGTCCACATACTGGACAAACTAAACCATTGCCCTGGGGACATTTTTGCACATGAAATAACAAGACCAAAATATATGTTAGATGTTTCATGGTTAAAATATATCTTATGAGAGATCAAGAGACAACAAAATGGGATTTAGCATGAGTATTTCAGTTTTCTCCTTGAAAATGTTCCCCAAAACATGTTTTTTAAAGGTTCAGAATGATGAACTATAAGGTAAGTGGTCTTACATGTTTCCCCTTATTTCCTAACTTCATATTATGTATTATGTGCTCACTTTCAGCAATTCAAACCACTTCCATGCCAACTTTCTTTTCATTCATTTTTCATTGTCATAAAATAACTCTGACATATATTTAAGCCTCTAACATCTAAGATGCCAATCAGATTAACATAGCCAGCATCTGGCATACACCTGGAGATATTCATCAATAAAATAAAATTATTGTTGCATTTCATCATTTCCTTCCCACTGCCAACTAACATCCCCACATCTGAAAGGGTCATTTTCAAGCTCCACTCTATTTATAACTGTGTTGACTGTCTTCCTTCCTCTGGCACATTGTCTTTAACCTTGACCATTTCAGAAGTGATAAAATAGTACCATCAACATATGTTTGTGAAGATCTAGAATCTTGTAAGTGATTTAGTAGTTATTAAAAGCATTAAAGAATGACAAAGACAGTTTTATTCTATAATACTGCCTGTCAAGGGAAAAAATGTCACCCTTACCATAAAGTACCCAGAGGTGTGATTAGAAGGTAAAAAGGGAGTGATTTCCTAGGTATGGTAATGAGAAGGCGGAAATAAAACTCACAGCAATGGAAAGCTCCCCAACATGCCTGCGTGGAGCCTCTGTCCACATCAGAGCATCCAGCTAACAGTAATGGTCCCACATCCAAAGCCAAGTTCCAGAACACACAAAGATGTACCAGCAAGAGTTTCTCGAGGAAATAAGAATTTCTGAATTTTCTGACTTTTTCTTATAGCATTATGGTGAAAACTAAAATAATGAATCCCCTTGGGCACCTACTAAGGACATTAAAGGCATTTACACATCACAGTTCCTGAATACTTGTACCCATAAACACAAATGTGTATGCCCCACAGAGCCATAAATAAGTCCTTGAACATCTCCCTACCAGTTAGTCTCTCATAAAATCCAGTAAGATCTTTTCCCTTTTGAACCTCTGTGGCACGGGATCCATCCCCAGCCAGGGAGCTGACCACATGGTGCAGCAGACCTCTCCTGTCTCACCCATTGTTTCCCTCAGCAGTAGGTTTCAGTGCTCCCACCTGTTCTGTTCCCCCACTCTGTCCCTGGGGAATCCTCTCACCCCTGCATCTTTGACCTACACCCAGTTCTTGTATGCATAAATAAATAAAGGTAAATCTTTTTTTTTTTTTTAATCTCTTTCCTTTTGTCCTTGCCTTTACCCTTCATTCCTGTCAGTCAGGGACAGGAGGAAATGAAAAGAAAAACAGGATCCCATAGACTAATTTGCCCAACATTCTTCATGGGGAGAAGTGGGTTACTGAAAAGTCAGGAAAACATTTTAATATACAATATCATTAAAAATTAAATAGATGCTTACTTTGCTGTGGATGAAGACAAAGTCTACCTAGTGGTGGATCCATGGAGAATCAACATGGAGAGTCGCCCCACAGAAGGCGTCCAGTCATCTGCCTGTGAGTAAGAGAGGAAGATCACATCCTACGTCCACCTCAAAAAGCAAAGCCCAAATCCAGAAGAATGTGCAACTGGTTCATCCCTCAAGCCCAAGTGATATAGGCCATCGTACAGGCCTATCATCATTCTGTGTGATATTCACAGTGTAGTGAGGAATAGAAGGTGGTGTCTAAGACCAGTTAACTCACTCTGAGGTACCAACTAAAAGACGATTTAGAGCTTACTTTTGGGAGCACATCTGGCCTCCCCATTACTTGTCAGTGAATGACTACTGGTCATTCTTCCATGAATTTGCTCCCTGTTTTCTATGCTTCCTCTTCCCCTAAGTTTGCACTTCTCTGTAGTCCTGATTATCAGGGGGAGGCATGAAGGGGTTTCAGTTATATTCATTATGGCGCCACATGGTTTTGCTGCTTGATGTGGATGTCTGTGTGTTGAGTGATGAGGGAAGATCTCCCTACAGCGATCTGGTCTCTGGGTAAGACCACCCTAAGTTGAAAAGGTTCAAATCCTATTAGTATACTTATCTTACCTTATTAATCTAAAAGAGTGTAGGCCTCCTTCATTCATTTGAATTATATTTCCAAAAGATGCCTTCCATTACCATACTGCCCCAGAAAACATAGCTACCTCAAATTTCTCTATCCCCTTATTTTATGCTTGCCATTTCATATTAGGCAAAATTTGGATAAATTTTTTACCTACTAGTCATCTCGCTCCCCAGCTTCTCCTCCTCTGCCACCAGGGTGCAAACTCCCAGGAACACTGGGGTACTCATTGCTTTAGACTCCATTCTTAGAAAGGTACTTGACTATTGATGAGTCTCAGATCTTCATTTTTTATTGTTTATTGGTTTATTTTATGGGCAATTCAGTTACAACTTGGAAAAACTGAGCTCTGAAAAACTGAGCTCTGAAAAGAACTATTATCCTTAGTTAGAAAATCCGGCCATCCTAGAATTAACATCTGTTTCCCTTTTCCCTTTCCCTAACTCCCCACATATCTATTCTCTGTCACTTTGTCCAGTCTCAACCCCCTCGGCCCCAAACGTACACACACACACACACACATCGAATTGATTTCCAAGTCAAGCTGGTCCTTCCTTCTCAATCATCTGTCCTTCCCAGCTGTGTATGAACACTCCTGCCAAACATTCTCTTGCCAATGTGTCTCTTGATTCACTCAGTGCTTTTAGAATTTTACATTTTCTCAAGAATCTGATCAAAAGCCACAGACCCAGGACCCCAGAAAATCCTCATGCTGTTAAATTTCTACATAAAATTCAAGTTTAAATTTTTAAAGTATATATTTTAAACCATTTATTATAACACTGTGGTCATTTTGTATAATTATTTACATACCTTTTTCCTTTTGGGGGCGAGTAGAAGAACTGGGGTGTAGGCCACAGGTGTGAGGGGTGAGATGATTCCCCAGAGACAGATTGGGGAGCGAAACAGTCAGATTGACTGAAATTCACCGCTGAAGGGAGCAGCAGGCAAGCTGGGAGAGGTCTACTGGTCGTGTTGCTCAGCCCGCCTGGCCGGGGATTGAACTGAGGTCAAAATGGTAACAGCACTAAGACTTAACCCCTAGGCCACCACAGAGGCCTTGGACCACATTTTTTAGTTTGAAATTTTGAAATCAAAAGCCCAACCTTCCCTTTCCTCCTTACAGCCTTAAACTTTTCTCACCAAGCTCACATTTCCTGGAAGTCCTGGATGACCAGCCCTCCCTAAAGATCTCAACCACATTTTAAGTTCTTTGAAGGTAGAGATGTATCATATAACTAACTTCCTGTCCTTTATTATCAATAAATATCTATGAAATGAAGAATAAATGTCCTAGGACTCCTGCAGGAAGGTTTTCTTGCTGTCTAGGACAGATTAAAAATGTGTTTTCGTGTTTTTCATTGCTCAGACTATGAACACAGCATGTGTACGTCAGCTGAAAGGTGTGTATAAGAAAATATGAGGGGGCCCGTCCTGGTGGCGCAGCGGGTTACAGCACAGCGCTGAGAAGCTAAAGCCACTTCCGCATGAGTTCGATCCCCGCCCGCCCCGGAGGTGACCACATGGCGCGGCAGACCTCTCCTGACCCGCCCGCTGCCCCCCTCAGCAGTGTACTTCCACTGTCTGCCTGTTCTGCCTCTGGTGAAGCCGCTCACCCCCCACACCTCTGGCCTGTACCCCAGTTCTGTATGCATAAATAAATAAATTGTTAAAAAAAAAAAAGGAAGAAAATAGGAGGGGGAATGTTGCAAGTTCTCCTTGCAGTGTGTCCTCTGCGCATATTCATAAATGTCTGCCCAGACTGGCATCTGATTTTGCGCCTATTTGGGTCCTATTGACTATTTTAAATGATGGGTCCTGTTTGTTTGCACAAGGCCCGAAGCAGCCTCTGCCAGATCACCCACAAGCCAGCCTCGGGGCCTCTCCTGGCCTCGAAGGGAGAAGGTGCCGCTGCTGATATTTATGCTGTTCTCAATGTCTCTTCTTTATCCTGTTCGTCCAGGAGACTGCTGTTTTTCTCTCAGGAAGTGAAATTCAGTGAAAAATAGAGACCTCTAAACCGTTAGTCGTCCTCAAGATTTTTTTTTACATTTTTTAGCTGTGTTTTGAACAGAGTGAGCTGAAGCCTTCTCTGTTCAAAGTTGAAGGTTTGACATTTCAATTTATTCTAAAATAGTTTCTGCATGAAAAACCAAGAAAGGGAGGATTGTGGTTTTGTACCTTGGCTTGGAATTTTATACGAGTGGGGCAGAAACAGTGTGGCGGTGTTGAGGCTGCGGCAGGCCACACTGGCACCAAGCGGGATGGGGCGGCCCGGCGGCCCAACAAGCACATAATTCATCTGACTAATTCTGGCTGTGGCCTGACCCTCCCCACCCCACGCACCCACTGGCATATATGGAAATGTTACGAAAGTCACCACCGCATTCTCTCAAAACATTGATCTTCCTCATGTTCGCACCCTAGCCTTTTCAGGAAGGTGCGGTCTGGGGGCAAAAAGTCGCAAATACCAGCAAGTCAAAGTGAAAACCCCTGCAAAACGTTCTGTGAGGCAAAAAAATCAAGTACCTTTCACTTCTAGCTCCTGAGTCACGAGGCATCGTTGCTAAAGCTCTGAAAATATTTGATGTACATTATTTACAATGTCTTATTTATTCATGTATAAGCACTCTAGAGTCCTATTTATTTTTTTCTAAACACTTTTTTTAAAAAAAGTATTTATTTTATTTATTTATGCATACAAGAACTGGGGTGTAGGCCAGAGGTGGGGAGGGGGTGAAAGGATTCAACCAGAGACAGAGTAGGGAGCAGAACAGGCAGATCTACTGATTACTGAAATCACTGCTGAGGGGAGCAGTGGAGGAGACAGGAGAGGTCTGTTGGGCCATGTGGATCAGTTCCCTGGCAGGGGATGAACTCAAGCCACAGTGGCTGGTGATAGCTTGGCAATGCTGAGACTTAACCCCTGTGCTACCAGGGAGGCACTTTTTCTCAATACATTTTTTTTTAAAGATTTATTTATTTGTGCATGCAGAACTGGGGTTTAGGCCAGAGGTGCAGGAGTGGTGAAAGGATTCACCAGAGACAGAGTGGGGAGCAGAACAGGCAGATGGACAAAGTACACTGCTGAGGGGAGCAGCGGGTAGGTCAGGAGAGGTCTGCCACAGCGTATGGGGTCAACTCCAGGGTGCATGGGGTTTGACCTCATGCTGAAGTGGCTTTAGCTTCTTGATGCTGTGCTTTAAACCGCTGTGCCACCACGGAGGGCCCTCTAAATACATTTTAACCTAAACTTGTTTAAGGCATGTCTAAGTATCATCTAAAAATACTCTTTGGGAGGGGATCAGTGGGTCTGGTGGAGAATTATTGGGCCCCTAGTGGTAGGCAGGGTGTGCCTACCTTTGTAGAGCTTTGAACTATAACCCCAAAGCAGGTACAATGATATAGGCTAACTTTACCTTAGTAAACATAATTGGAAAAATAATTATATATACATCTTGGCTACATGTATTTTATTTTAGTGCTTGAAATACATTTTTTTTATCCCTTTACACCTCTGAATCTTTTAAATTACAACTCACTATACTTAAACTGATTAACCTTATCACAACAGGTTTTGAGACTTCATATGTAATATGCATGCATAATAGAAAACATCTTGGAATGTACAGCTCACTAAATATTACACAATGCAGCAGATTTTGAGGCAGATGCATCGTAAGTAGGGTAACAGCCAAAACCCTGCTTCTAGGTAGCACTGCAGAAGAGGGATTTCAGTCTAAGCCCTGGTGGGTTCTCTCAGAAATGCTGTTTTTTTGTTCTCCCAAAAGAACAAGACAGACATGTATACACCAGTGCTGTGTTCCTACAGCAAGGGTAGAATGTCTAGAAGTAGACGATGCCTGAAATGGCAAGGTCGTTTGATAAAAGCTGAGCACACAGGAGAGGGTTAAACCAGAGGTCCTGCAATAATTTCTTCCAAGTCCATCACTTTCCTCTTATCAGGAGCAATTGAATGGGTACAAAACCTGCTTCGCCCCCTGCCTAAGAGCAAAAGAGGGCAGTGGGTACCCACAGATCTCAGAGGATCACTGGGCACATGGGTGCTGTGTAGGTACAACCCCTCCAGAGTCTGTGGCACCAGGGGACAGCTCCTGGGGGAGTGGAAGTGGGGGACAATAAGTGGAGGACAGAAGCCAGCTGCCCACTGCACATATGTAGGGATGCCCCTTACCTAATGAGACACCCCAGCACTACCAAATGGAACAGAGCATTCATAATATCTTCTTCGTGAGCTCAGGGTAGACAAGAGCAAGAGAAACACATCAAATTTCAGTCTTTGGAGAGAAAAAATCCCTTCCTATGCCTCCCAGGTAGCTTAGGAGTTGAGTCTCAGCACTATCAAACTATCACCAGCCACTGTGGCCTGAGTTTGATTCCTGGCCTGGGAGCTGACCCCCATGGCCCAACAGACCTCTCCTGTCTCTCCCGCTGTTCCCCTCAGCAGTGGATTTCAGTAGATCCATCTGTTCTGCTCCCCACTCTGCCTCTGGGGAATCCTCTCATACCCCACACTTCTGGCCTACACCCCAGTTCTTATATTCATAAAAAGAAAAGAAAAAAAATATCCCTTTCCTATTTCCTCCACCCATCCTGATTCTGGGAAGGAAGAACAGAAACAGGTGACATGTCTGGGTTCAGTTCCCTTCTTTGTCACTTACCAGCATGTGATCTTATGTGAATAGCTAAGAGCAGATCTGGGAACAGTGGCCACCAGGGGGATTGACAGGAGTGACCCACCCCCCCATGGGGTATACAAGTATACAGTGGCTAAGAGAATAGCAGATACAACCATAAAGTCAGATACACTGAGAGCAACTGAGCCTTGGACAGGATGTCACCGTCCCCGCCTGGGAAGGCCCCTTGGTGCCTCTGCTGGGCTCTCTCCAGCAGCCACGATGGCTGCCCAGGGCCCAGGCCCCCTCACCTATTCCAAAACACTTCCAATGACTATCCACTAACTCCAGTATCATTGAGCTGTTCTTCGATGGGTCCTTCCCAGGATATTATATGTTGTAGTAACTGCTCCTGTTTCAAAATGTTTTAAACTTTCCCAATTCCAACCCTTCTCCTTTTCTCACCCCCCTCCACTTCCTTCTATGCATAACATTTCTCAAAAGAGTAGTCAAAAGCCAGTAGTCTGCTTCCTGCCCAATGCCTCTGAGTCCTTCTGGAATCCATTCCAGTTTTCCCCTCATTACTTCATGGTTCTGCTGGAATCTGCAACTCCCTCCATGTTGCTCCAGTTAGCCCTCCTCTCACTCAGCCTGTTGGCAACACCCAGCAAACCCCATTACTCCTTCTTTCTTCAAACACTTGAATCACTTGACTTCTAGGAGTTTGTTCCGCTCAGAGCCACAGAATGACATTCCATTCCACTCAAGATAAAAGCCAAAAGCCTTGGGATGGCATAAGAGATCCTGATTCCTCTGCTGAGAATGCCTTTCTTCCCAAGGACCAGATTCTTTTCTTTATTTCCATTAGTTCAAATATTACTTTATCAGCCTGCTCATCTTTCCCTGACACCCTGGTAAAATTACTGCTTTCCTAACCTCCTGTCTCTCTAGCCAGAAGCTTAATGCTCTACTTGTACATTTTATGAAGTTACTTTTATTATATAAATTTGTTTTGTTTACTGCCCAGCACTTACAACAGTGTCTGCAGAGAGTAGCAACTAAGAGAGCTATGGGGTGATTAAAGGAAGGAACCCTAAGCTCTTAAAATTAGACAGAGTCTGTGCGTACAACCAACCTTCAGTGTTTAGTTCAGAGAGAAGTTGTCCAGATATAAGTGGACAAGCCAAGGCACATTCTGTCCATCCTATGAAGATCAAACTAACCAGATCCCTCCCTGTCCAGAACAGGAAAGCTGATGTCTTTGAAAAGATGCCACAGTGGGCCCTCCCTGGTGGCACAACAGGTTGGGACTCAGCACTGCAAGCTAGTCGAAGCCGCTTCAGTGTGAGTTCAATGCCCTGCCCTGGAGGTGATCCACATGGCACAGCAGACCTCTCTTGTCTCGTCTGCTGCTCCCCTCAGTAGTATACTTCATCAATCTGCCTGTTCTGCTCCCTGCTCTCCCTCTGGTGAATCTTCTCACTGTCCCTATGTGGTGTCCTTTGAATAATGGTGTATAAAGATACCATCTTTATGAAATTAGAGGAAGGAATTTCAAAAATGAGTAGACTACCATGAAAGGTGGGAAAAGAATCAAACCACTAGAATAAGAACACTAAACACAAGGAAACTCAAAATGTCACATCAAGGGCCTCCTTGGTGGTGCAGGGTTAAAGTCTCAGTACCATCAAGTTGTCCCTAGACACTAAGGCTGAGTTTCCCCTGCAAGGTGACTGACCCACATGGCACAGCAGACCTCTCCTGTCTCAGCCACTGCTCCCCTCAGCAGTGGATTACAGTAGATCCACCTGTTCAGCAGGTGGGGTCTGTCTCTGTTAGACCTTTTCACCCCCTGTACCTCTGGTTTAGACCACAGTTCTTATGTCCATAGAATAGTAAAAATAAATCTTTTTTAAAAAGTCACATCAGAATCAGTCTGCTATCTGCCACATCAGATTTAAAATATTTCCTTGAAGAAATAAGACCAGAAACAGTACTGCAGAAAATTGATTGAGGATAGATAGATGACTTGAGTAGCTCTTCAAACATGTAACAAAAGGGAGGGAAAAATTGCATAATCAAGACTAAAGGAAAATTTTCCAGATTAACAGTGTTGATATCTTCAGCAATGTTTTTTCTATTTCTAGATTTTCCATAATATGTAGATCCACAATAAAGGCTGGGGAGAGACGAGAAAATAAAAAAAAGTAACTATCTGAAATTGAGAAGATAAGAAATGATTCCCAAGCCTACTTTTCTGCAGCCCAATAAAGCTAATTCTTTCCCTTTGGCATTCAACTTCCTAATAGAGAAGTTTCCATAAAGTTCATTCTGTTGGAAATTATCCAAGAATTTGACTTTTTTATTATGGCTGGATCTCAGAAAGATCCCAATACTTTGGATAAAATTAGGACCACTGAGAAACAACCATGAAACGGAGAACTCTGATTTTTTTTTTTAATTTTTATTATTGGAGTTTTTAGCATAGAAGAACTGGGGTGAGGGCCAGAGGTTCAAGGGCTGGGATGATTCACCAGAAACAGAGTGGGGAGGAGAACAGGTGAATTGACAAAAATCCACTGTTGAGGGGAGCAGTGGAAGAGACATGCGAGGTCTGCCGTGTCATGTGGGTTGGCGGGGATCAACTCAGGCCTTAGGGGTGACAGCATTGGTAGGGAGGCCCAGACTCTGTTTTCATCTATTCCTCTGCCTCTCAGGGTGACGAGCACACAGCCATTTTGTGTGAGTGCCTGTTGGGATGAAGAGTGACAATAACATTGAAAAGGGATAAGTAAAGGGTAAGGAGTAAGACAATATTCTGGAGCTCCTGGGCCCATGTGTATGTCTGAGCTCTGACTGGAATCTGCCTTGAGATCCAAGGGCCTTAATGTTCCTGATTTCGGTACTTTGGCACGCTTTCAAGGCTACAGGGAGGACTACAAATGCTATTGGCTTTGCTAGCATGTAACCCTCTTTCTTTCCCTCCCTCACCAAATTTGCAAGCTCATTTCTTCTTAAATGCTCCATGAGCTGATGCATGAATGCATTTTATTTCCTCGATGGAGATGTAGAAGCTGTGCAGCTGTTGGACTTGAAATCACCAGGTGGTGCTAGGAAAAGAAACCGAGATGTCGTTGCCATGGCAACCACACATTCCTCCATTATGGGCAGATCTAATGCTCTTTGGAATATAAGTTATAAAAGGATTGGCTTAGTGTCTATGAATATTTACTATTTAAAAATACTATCCATTTCTTCATAAACCAGTGGAAAATTTTCTGTTTTCACATGCCTGAAAAAGACGTTTTATCTCTTCAGGGCATCAGGCCTCATCTTTCTTTGCCAATAGAATTTTAAGAATCAAATAATAACTAATACGTGTGCTTCCCAGAATGTGTGGGTGCATCTTATTTTATACATTGGATAGATTTGGTTTAAATATGCAAGCAGAGCTTAGTGTTGACTCCAGTGTGAATTCTGTAAGGAAACACATTTATAGAATGTATTCATCAGTTATGAAAACCATTATCTCCATTCACAGTAGAATCTCAGATATGTGGAGGCTACTCTGAGGTCCCAAAAGTTATAATGGGGCTTAGCAGGGCTGGGGGATGGTTTGGGCCACTGTGGCAAAGAAGTCTGTTTGTCTAGAAAAGAGCAGAAAGAACCAAATATATATATATATATATATATATATATATATATATCTCCAACCTCCCTCCCTTTCTTCCTTTCATTTTCTTTCTTCCTTTCTTTTTCTCCTTTCCCTTTCTGTCTTTGCTTCTTTCCTCACTTCCTTCATGATCTATTTACTGAGCCCCTACTTTGCAAGAGGGTTAAGGCACATACTGAAATAAGTTTTTTAGGGCTTAAACCCTGCAGGGGAGGCACAGTTAGAATGGTGGCACTCACCTTCAGTTGTACTAGGTTTTGCCAAATTGTTTTCCAAAGTGGTAATGCCATGAGCAACGGCACAATACGTGAGATTTCTCTTTGTTCAGCAGGCTAACCAACACTTCGTCTCTGACAAATATAAAGCCCTACATTTTGGGCCTCCCTAGTGTGCAGGGATTAAAGTCTCAGTGCTATCAAGCTGTCACCAGCCATTATGGCCTGAGTTTGATCTCAGATAGGGAGCTGACCCATATGGTGCAGCAGACCTTTCCTGTCTTACCCGCTGCTCCCCTCAGCAGTGGATTTCAGTAGATCCGCCCATTCTGCTCCCCAGTCTGTCTCTGGTGAATCCTCTCCCCCATCACACACAAACCTCTGGTTTATACCCCAGTTCTTGTATGTATAAATAAAGTAAATGTTTAAAAATAAATAAAGAAGTAAAATCCTATTGTCCAAAGGATCTCATTCTGCAGTGCCCTAATTGATATGTTCTCATTATTGGCCATTGACATTTTCTAGTTGTTCATACTCATTACCCATTTTTCTCTTGAGTTGTCCTTTCCTTATTGATTTATAGTAACTATATATACTGTGCATGAATTGTTTATAAGTTTAAATCTTTTTCTCACTTGCTCACCTATCTTTCATCTGTAAGGTGAATAATATAATTTCATACTTGCAAGTGAGGAGATTAAATATCAGAGAAATTATTGCCTATGGAATAACAATAATAATAACCAGCAGTAAGCACTAGAGTGAAGATTCAAACCCAGATCTTTTCAAATTCCCAAACTCCTCAATCCTTCTACATCACTCCAGATGATACCAAAATTTGCTGGTTTAAAACAATAAACATAACTATTTGCACTCAGGACTACTTATATACTTATCTACTTATTTGGAACCTATTAAATATACCTATTATATTCTAGGCATTGAATTTCTTAAACACACCTTAAAATTAAGCTGATTGTCAACACATGCTGAAAAAAATTAGAAAAAGTGAAAATGTCAAATTCGTTGCTATGCATAATCAACAATTCACGGTTCTCTGATGACTCCAAAGCCTGCAGGTTTGTTAACTACTGTAAAGCTGGCCCATGAGCTATTTATTTTATTTTCCTTTTGTCTAGTCTGATTTCAAAACACTAATAATTTTAAATTATTCTGAGAGATGACCTAAATAAGTTAGGATACATTCACAGACCAGCACCCACACTCCCACCACATGAACCATGCTACACAAAATTAAGCAAGCATGTTTAAATTGTAGTTCTAGTTGCTCCCATGAAAATATGGATACAAATCTTTTTTTTTTAATCCGTGAGAGAAGAAAAGCCTGATTCTCTTTCTACATTCACTGGATAACACAGTGTATGATTTTCTGATATCTATAAATGGAGAAACTTGTAATAATCATCTCAAAATCCCATGCTAACTAAATGTGATAATTCATTTGAAAAGTAATGTAAAGACTACAATGTGTTGCATGCCTGGTTGAAGATAGAAGTCTGATGATGGAAATAACAGATTTCTACAGCTATGTTTATACTATGCATGAGCAGGAAAGCAGATTTCTGACTCATTTAAAATGGGAAAATCTCAGAACAGGAGATAGGAAGGGAAGCAAAAAGTTTCTAAATAAAGGAATAAAAATAGACAATATAATTTTAAATTTTCCCAAGAATGAAAGTAAGCAAAAATTTGAAGTAACTTTTTACAGGTGGCATTCTCTTTGTTGGGAGACAGGTTCCCATCTCCCACAGTTCAGGCCCACTGAAACTAAAATAGAAGAATCTGGAGAGGTAATGTCAAGGAATTAAGACTTCTGCTATGCTTGGTTGAAATCCAAACCTGAATGTGATTTGAGTCTAGTAAATGTTCAGGGAGGAATGTAACTGTGGATAACACTAAAAAGAAATATTGGATGAGAAAGAAGAGAGGCCAAAACCCACAAATCTTGTAAGACAACTCCTGACATGATTTTGAGTCAACAGACTAGGCTTCAGCAAGGGCCTTATTCACACACTCAATCTTTAGAATATTGTTTGCAAACCATTGGAAATAGACACATCATCTTAAAATTGTATAAGTGTACATAGAGAAAAGGGCCATTCCATTGCAGAAATATAACTTTTGACTAAAAGGACTTCACTTTCTGGTGCCTTTGTGTTTTCAGTTGTGTATGTTTCAGCAGGACTTAACTCTAAATTGTATCTCTCTCTCTTTTTTTTTTTTTTTTTGGTATATAAGAACTAAGGTGTAGGCCGGAGATGTGGGAGATGAGAGGATTGACCAAAGACAGAGCGGGTAGTGGAACAGGCAGATCTACTGAAATCCACTGCTGAGGAGATCAACGGGAGAGACAAGAAAGGTCTGTTGTACCATGTGGGTCAGCTCCCTGGCTAGGGATTTAACACAGGTTCTAGAGGTGATAGTACTGATATTTAACCCCTGGGCCACCAAGGAGGCCCTCCCTAAATAATATCTTAATGAAACCACTGATAGAATAGGGTATTGGACCAAGGTCTCCCTGGTGGCCAGGGCATTAAGTCTCAGCACTATCACTGCTGAGGTCTGAGTTCGATCCCCAGCCAGGGAGCTGACCTACATGGCACAGAAGACCTCTCCTGACTCCCCTGTTGTTCTCCTTAGCAGTGTGTGTCAATCACTCCACCTGTTCTGTTCCCCATTCCACCTCTGGGGAATCCTCTCACCTCTGTACCACTGGTCTACACCCCAGTTCTTCTATGCAAAAGTAAATAAAATAAAAATCTTACAATAAAGGGGGGGAAAAAAGACTGTCTTGGACTTTCCAGAGATTATGTGAGGCAATCATTAGCAAATGATATCAGCCAGCTACAAAAACCATGAAACCATCTCTTCCCCAACTCCAGCTATTCAAGTCAACTAAAACTAAACAGAATGAACAGCATATTTTCTGGGCAAAGTAATTTTCAAAAACCTGTCTTCAGGATTCTCACCACCCCACACACACATCCACCATGTGCAGGTCATGTGCTACCCGGGTCCTGGTGGAGGAGGAGGGAAGGCTAAAATCTACCCTGTCTTCCAAGCTCTGCACCCTGGGGTGAGAGTCATGAGAGGAGAGGAGTCTTTTTCCAGCAAAGGCCCCGTGAGTCTGAAGAGCTGCAGAAGCACAAGGCCAATTGTCACAAAAGTGCTAAGAAACCCAGTGGCTTCTATTTGACCAGCTGGGTAGTGAAGTGACACCCTGTATGACTTAGAGAATAGCACAGTTTCTCCACTTCCTTCAGAGTAAGCACTTCTCAGTGGTAAGCTCCAAATGTTCGGAGAGTGGCACACAAACACAGTCCATCTTGTGGCTGCATAAGCCCCAGGGACCTCACCTCCAACTGGAAACACTATATACAAGTGGTCACCTAGCAACACCCCACTCTGAGCTCTGAGCAATGGCATTCACACCCCACTACACAATCTTCCCCTTTTAATTCTCCAACTTTAGCCCCAGTTGGATGGAAGTTTTCACAAGTGAGGACAAGTGCCAAGGATCGTTTTTCCTTTGCAGAACCTGTTTTGGGTCAAACAGACAGCATCTTGTTTCTGCACTGGTGTGTTACTCTAGGTAAAATTTCAACAGCCTGACTCAGTCACTGAATGACTGAAAAACATGAGTGATCATCTGCTGATTGTGACAGCAAAGCTCCACCCCCACCCCTACACTCATCCCACCCACTCCTCCCTCCTACCCTAACCCTCCTCCCCCCAGCCTTCTGGGGGAGATTTTGCCCACCAATCAGAGACAGACAATAGGGTCATCCAATAATAAGTATCATTGCAAATCTGAATTCAGACCATCTCCCCCTGCCTGATCCTCTAAACTCCCCTAGGAACTGACCCTGCTGATTCAGTCCCCGGGAATACCCCTGAGACATGAATCCAGAGCAGGATTCCTATTCTTGAATAAAGGTCTTTGACTAATTACAGCCTGATTATTTCTCTCTGATCAATGCTTTTAACTTGAACCATGTTTAAACTGCCATTTACTATTATCTTGGACAAAGCAAAGGCCAAATTTGAGATTTTCTTTTGTTTAGGCTCATACTTCAGTAGTGATTAGTATGTGCAGGGCAGGCTTGGTTGTCAGTACTTACTCTTTAAATGCACAGATTCATTAAATCCTCATGGGATGGTGTTCACTCTTTACATTCGTAAAAACTAAAGCACAGAGCTGGTGAACAGCAGAATCAGGAATCAAGCTAAAGTGTGTGGATCCAGAGTCCACACTTTTACAGTTGACACACTAGTTGCAACAAAACATGTAACACAGAATCTGTTTTCCAGTATCCCATCCAGTGATTAATGCCCTACCTGACGTAATGTTTAGCAAATAAATGAGATGATCTTGGAAGCCAGACATATACATTAAATATATACATATACATGGACCCTCCCTGGTGGCACAGTGGGTAAACTTCATGGCAATTTCGATCCCCTGCCCTGGAGGTGACCCTCCTGGTGCAGCAGACATCTCCTGTCTCTCTTGCTTCTACCCTCATCGATCTACCTGTTCTGCTCCCCACTCTGTCTCTGGTGAATCCTTTCACTGCCCCCGCACCTCTGGTCTGTATCCCATACATACATTTATGTATGTATACATACATAAATAAATCGTTTATACACACACACACACACACACACACATATATATACATATATATATATATATATATATATATATATAATTACAATGTTTTCAACAAAAGTCAGCAAGGCCTAGTTAAGAAGTTTCCTTTGTACTCAACAGCAAACAATTTCTGCTGACAGATCTAAAATATTTTAAAGGAAAATAAAAGACACACACTCAGCTACCCACCTTTCAAGGCCAAGGGTACCTAAAATCCCACAGTATTAATAGTAATTTTACTCATCAGAAAAAGTACCCATACCTTTTGCCTTCAGCACTTTCTTATAAATCCAGGTTTCAAATCATGTTTAGGAAGACACAGGGGTGAAATCGCGTATAACCACAATTTCTACTTCATAAGGAGCTTGATCAGCAGAGGAAGGAAACCATCTACTGCTTTCTAAATGTTTGTTCTCTTAACTTCTCTAAATGAAATTTCCAGGACAAAGGAACTCCATGATCATAAAACTAGTCCTCGGCATGAACTTCTTAATCAAGTCAAAGATAAATGCATGTGTAAATATGTAAGTTTTCTATGGCTATAATCAGCTAACTTCAAGCATAAATTACAGTTAACATAGAAGCCACTTTATAAACTAGGAATGACTAGGTAATTACCTCTGGCTTCTCCAGAACTCAGAAAGTGGATGTTTGCCTGATGGGTTAAAAACCTAAGTCCTAGGTACTTGCTAAGAGCACATCTGGAATCACTTTATCCTGAACTCTTGTATAATGAGGTGCTAACACAGCCAACTATGGCTCACCCCCCACAGAAATGAATGTGTGTGTCCTGGACTTAACCCCTTTTCAGTAGCAAGTTCGAATTCCAGAACAGCTTGTCCAAAGATCATGTTGGCAGGAATGTGCTTGTCTTGGAAACCTGTGGACCAAAATACGCCCATCTCAAGAAAAGCTGATCTGCAGATAACAGGGACTGGTCGACCCGCGTTCTCAGATATCTGAGAACTGCTGTTTCTTATGTTCAGTCCTTCTTTCCAATATCAAGCCTATATTCCCTCTGGTATGACTCAGGAAGTGAAAAGCAATGAGTAAGAAGTTGTAACAAGTCCTAACAAAATACCCACCAAACCATGACATTGTAGGGGAAGCACTTTTGGGGAGACAAGGGCAATTTTTCATAATGGCATTGATGATGCTTGAGAGTTTACAATAGATATTTTTTAAGATTTATTTTTATGCATACAGAAATGGGGTACAGCCAGAGGGGCGGCGAGGGAATTCACCAGAGTCAGAGTGGGGAACAGAACAGGCAGACTGTTCTACACTGCTGAGGGGAGCAGTGGGCAAGACAGAAAAGGTCTGCTGAGCCACATGGGTTACCTCTGGGTCTAGGGGTCAAACTCGCACTGAAGCTGCCTACTCTGCTTACCTTTGCAGTACAGCACTCCAACCCACTGTGCCACCAGAGAGGGCCCAGATTTATGTTTATTTATTCATACATATAAGAACTGGGGTGACCAGTGAGAATGACACATCTTCAAACAACTAGCAACAACAAATGTTGGTGAGGATGTGGAGAAAAAGGAACTCTCCTGCACTGCTGGTGGAAATGCAAACTAGTGCAACCACTATGGAAAACTGTTTGGAGGTTCCTCAAACTGCTAAACATGGAGCTTCCATAGGACCCAGCAATCCCACTCCTAGGTATCTACCCAAAAGACACAAAACACTGATTGAAAAAGATACCTGCACCCCCATGTTTATTGCTGCTTTATTTACAATTGGAAAAACATGGAAGCAGCCCAAATGCCCAAAAGTAGATGACTGGATTAAAAAGATGTGGTACATATATACAATGGAATACTACTCAGCAACCAAAAAAAAAAAAGAACACATGTCTTTTGCAGCAATTTGGATGGAGCTGGAAAAGATCATGCTTAGTGAGATAAGCCAGAAAGAGAAAGAAAAATACCGATGGTTTCACTCATAGCAGGAGTATAATGGATCAGGCGAGAAAATAACAAGAATAATGAACAGCCATATACCAGAGACATTTTGTGGGGGTGGAGTGGGAAATGGGACCAAAACCAAAAACGGGGGAGGGGGAAGGGAAGTGCACAGGATTACGGTGATGGCACACGGGTGACTTGGTGATGGGAAACCCGCAGGGATTACAATTGAGATGGGAAAAAAAATGTACAAAATGATGTAAAAATAAACTGTTATAAAATAATAAATAAATAAATAAATAAATAGATAAATAGATAAATAGATAAATAAATAAAAATAAAAATGTCAAAAACACCAAAAAAAAAAAAAACTGGGGTGAGGCCAGAGGTGTGGGGAGCGAGAGGATTCCCCAGAGACAGAGTGGGGAGCAGAACAGGCGGATCAACTGAAAGCCACTGCTGCGGGGAGCCGTAGTGGGGACAGGAAAGGTCTGCTTCTCCATGTGGGTCAGCTCCTCCACAGATCCAGTGCAGGCCAGGCCACAGAGGCTGGGGATAACTTGCAATCACTAGAGTTTAACCCTTGCACCACCAGGGAGGCCCCAATTTACAACAGATCTCCCAGCTGTGAATTCACAAGTTTTCAGGTAGACTACATTTCTCTATGGATGAATAATTTGATTTATTAATCCCCATAAGCCTGTAATATGAGCTGAAAGGGCAGGAGACCCTAGCTCTACCAATGGTCTCACCATGAACCAAACTAGCAATTTAACCAACATCGGTGACTTGCCTGCTTGTCTGTTTGGCCTCAGTTGAGGCATCTTTCCAATTTCCTCAACCTAGGTTGAGGTTTTTACTAAACGCAAGTGTGTGTGTGTGTCTGTCTGTCTGTCTGTAGAGAACGAGGAGTGGGGAGGAAAGAGAGACAGAGGGACAGAATACCCAAAGTTGTGAGGTTTAAAGCAGGTGTGAAAATCAGATAGATGTTCCATACTATTTGGACGTAAATCTCTACTTATGATTATCTTTTCTTCCTCCAATAGCACATGGAGACCTCACAAAACAGGCCCTGAGTTCTCACCACTTGTATCTTTTGGTTTGTCATTTTCTTTCCTCTTCTTAACCCCACCACACCAAAAGAGGCAGGAGGCAGAGATTTGCAAAACTGCAAATGATATGTTACTTATTAAATTTTATTTGAGGAATACATTAACTTTCATCTTTAAATGTAGTTTGCTAGCATTTTGGAGATTGTTATTTTAACTTTTAAATATTATTGATGTGGGCTTTCCCTGGTGGAGCAGCCGGTTGGGGCACTGAACTGTGGAGCTAAGCCGAGCAGTGGCAGCTTCAGTGTGAGTTGGATCCCTACACCAGAGGTGATCCACATGGTGCGGCAGCCCTCTCCTGACCTGCCCACTGCTCCCCTCAGCAATGAACTTTGTCAACCTGCCTGTTCTGCTTCCTACTCTGTCTCTGATGAATCCTCTCACCATCCCTGCACCGCTGGCCTGTACCCCAGTTTTGTATGCATAAATAAATAAATCTTCTTAAAAAGTGATAATGTCCCTTTTAAAAGTAAATAGATAAACAAATAAATAAATAAATAAAATGTTACTGATGGTAGCCTATTAGGTACAACTTTTTTCCAAAGAATTAAATTTGTTGTGTAGAACTGAAGTGTAGGCCAGAGGTACAGGGAGTGAGAGGATTTCCCAGAGACAGAGTGGGGAGCAGAACAGGCAGAGTGACTGAAATACCCTACTTAGGAGAGCAATGGATGACACAGGAGAGGGCTGCTGGGCCACTTGGTCAGCAGGGTTTTAGCTGAGGCCATAGGAATGATTGCTCTGAAACTTAGCCTCTAGGTTCCTAGAGAGGCCCTTAAAAGTTCTGATTATGGGGCCCTCCCTGGTGGCGCAGCGGGTTAAAGCACAGCACTGAGAAGCCTAAGCCACCTCCGCATGAGTTCGATCCCCCCCTGCCCCGGAGGAGATCCACATGGTGAGGCAGACCTCTCCTGATCCGCCCGCTGCTCCCCTTAGCAGTGTACTTCGCCGATCTGACTGTTCTGCTCCACACTCTGTCTCTGGTGAATCCTCTCACCCTCTGCATCTCTGGCCTATACCCCCAGTTCTGTATGAATAAAAAAAAAAAAAGTCCAGAGATAGAGTAGGGAAGAGAACAATGGATTGACCAAAATCCACTGCTGAGGGAAGCAGCAGGCAAGGCAGGAGAGGTCTGCTGTGCCAAGAGGGTCAACTCCCTGACTGGGGATAGAACTCATGCTGCAGTGGCTGCAGATAGATTCATAGTGCTGGGCTTTAATCCCTTGTGCTACCAGGGAGGGCCCAAGGATCTGACCCTTAATTTAGTAAATATCAAGACAGAACCTACCTGAGCAAAACTTTCTAAGAGAATTCTAACACAGGAAGTTTGAACACTATCAGCCTTTCAGTTAAGGTCAACAATCCCAGAACCAGATTGGCTAAATTCAAATCTTGTTTTCACACTTGGGAGTTGTGTGATCTTGGGAAGTTGTTCAAAGTCTTGGGGCCTCAAGTTCCTCATCTATCATGGGGGAGGGGGTGGTGATATAATAATAACAATCCTTACCTTATGAGTGATTTCCTTCCTTCGCTCATGTTTCCTCTGTATGATTTGTTTCATTTGGGCTGGTCCACTCTTTGCTGCCTCTAGGTCAGCAAGAGTGGACTTGCTCTTCTGAGGACTGAGGGGATAGTTGCCCTGTAACCCCCCACCCCATAACCACAACCATCATTTTTCAGCTCCTGTGCTGTGGCAGCCAGTGTACTTTGAATTTGTCCTTCACTGAAGCTTTATCAGCAAGACAACTGAAAAATCAAAGTAAGCAATGCTAAGTCTTTAAAACACGCCATGTCAGATGAATTAGAACACAACGAAATTTTAGCCTTAGGAATAATCAATGAAACAGAAGATGGACATACAGAGAAAATGCAAACAGTTACATTCATTCCTTAAAGGAAAAGGTAGCATTTACCCAAGACCATTGCAGATTTTTTTTTTTTATACAGAACTGGGGTACAGGCCAGAGATGCGGAGGGTGAGAGGATTCACCAGGACAGAGTGGGGAGCAGAACAGGCAGATCAACGCAGTACACTGCTGAGGGGAGCAGCGGGAGGGTCAGGAGAGGTCTGCCACGCCATGTGGATCTCCTCGGGGCAGGCGGGGATCAAACTCATGGGGAAGTGGCTTTAGCTTCTCAGTGCAGTGCTTTAACCCGCTGAGCCACCAAGGAGGGCCCACATAGCAGATTTTTAATTATTTTTCTTTCACTGCTCTCCACCACCCTTTTGCAATTTCTCTTCTACCTCTCAAAGGACAACCATCTCCCAAACAAGACAAGAATCTTTTTTTAAAGATTTATTTATTTACCCATACAATAACTGGGGTACTGGCCAGACATGCATGAGGGGTGGTGGTGGTAAGAGGATTCCCCAGAGTCAGAACAGGCAGATTGATTGAAATCCACTGCTGTGGGGAGCAGCATGTAGGACAGGAGAGGTCTGCCTTCACCATGTGGGTTAGCCCCTTGGAATTTGTGCTATAGTGGCTGAGAATAGCTCCATAGTGCTGAGACTTAACCCCTTGTGCCACCAGGGAGGGCCCAAGACAAAATCTTCAAGACACTGACAGGCTAAAATATTCTGATGAATAAATATATTTTAAAATAATACTAAAAAAGTATAAGAAATTTTAATTCTTATAACATACATATGTGTGTATATGTGTTTATGTATGTACCTACATGTACAACCACCAATGGCCACTTAATCTCCCAGACTTATATGGTCTTTAAGTTTATTAACATTGACAATGATAACCCTTTGCACTTTTATTTATTTTCTAATCTATAAAGTCCTTTCACATAACTTTTCCTTTATTTATTGCCACTCCACATGTCATTCCTATTTTATAATTTCAGAAACTGAAGCTCAGAGAAATTAGCCAGCTTGATAAAGGTCACAAAATTGAATGGTCAGAATTGAAACTATAGTGCAAATGAAATTGAAGAATTTAAGACCGGGGGACTGGAAGAGGCACTCAGCAGGGAGGGCGGGGCAGGGAGGAGAGAGGTACAGAACCAGACTATTTTTGTCAGGGGCTTACCACTTAAGCAAATCTGTTCCACTGCGGAAATAACCTTGACTATTTCCCCAGGGTTTTTCACAATTCAAGCTATACATTCTCTAAGAAATCCAAGATGTACTTTTTAATTCTTTTTCCATTTACTAATTTGTTTGTGCAATGGCTACTTGGCAAAACTGCTCCAGGGAGTTTAAGAAAGGTACACCAGTAAGTTTTATATTTGGGTTACTTCTGAATCAAGTGGTTGTAAATTGAGAACTGTCTGTATTGCATGTATGATGTCATTAGATATATATTTGGTCTATTCAGAACTATCTGGCATTTGTCCTTTACCCAACATACTGACTCCTTCAGTTTATAATCATGTGAGCTTAAAATGTACAATGAAAGTTAAGCTTGTGCAGTGGTTCAATTTGATTATTTTTAAACAGAAAAAAGTTAGGATTTACAGCAGATCATTTGGGACACATATTCACTTTAAAGGAATATAAAGGAAATCCCTTGAAAGGTCAGTTTTGACTATGTTTAAACCTGCATTCATTTAAAACAAAAGTAAGAAAATTGTATTCTATATGAAATAAGACTTGACTTAAATATAATTGTGATGTTCTTTGTAAAAATACAGTATTAAGTAATCTGAAATATTTTTTTAGTAACAGTGATGTATTTAGACTATAACACTAAGCTCTTTAACCTTACTTTTAACTTATCAGCTCTGACCAATAGAACTTGCAGCCATAATGAAAATGCTGTTATCAGTATTGCCCAACATAATAGACATTAGTTACATAACATTATTGAGCACTTGAAATGTAGCTAAAACTATTGATTTAATTTTATATTAAATTTAAATTAATTACATTAATGGCTAGAGGTTCTATATTGGACAGAGGAGTGCTAAAGTTTTCTTCGGCAAAAAAAAAAAAAAAAAGAAAAACTCAAATCCTATGATGCTATCATTTTAAATTCCCTAAACTGTGAAAGAGGTCAGGATTAAAGCTGTGGTTATTATACCTCTAACCATTAATTAGGGGATAAAGTTAGCTAACTGGACACACCATTTTCCAGAGGTTGCTTCTGTTCTTATTTCATAAATTAAAATAATCATAGTGCGCAAAATAAGGACATGAAATACACACAAAATATATTGGGAGGGGTCATCAGCATGGACAAGACAGGACAGAGTTTTTTTATGTGTACATTGTTTCTCTGACGTTAAAATCCAAATTCTGTGCCCTATCAAATGGACACTGACCAGTAAACTCATCCTTTTAGTCAGTGTGGCTGCCAATTTTAAGACAAATAACTGTGCTGACCTCTGGGTCACACTGTTGGGCAAGACAGATGTCCCTCAGGAAACTTTAGGATCCACAGGAGGCAGGGCCAGGTGAACAGGAGTAAAAATACAACTCCCTAAGGGTCGCAACAGGAGAATGTTACAGAGCCGGGGTTGGGGGTGGGGGGGGGGTGAGGGACGGCAGTATCTTCTTGAATGTCTCCAACAGTTGTGTTTCTTTGGAAATTTCCTCTTCATTTTGTATTATGTCATGGGCCACTTCATGGTGGGTGGTCACTTCTTGAGCACAGTTCAATCAATATATATTCAACGAACACTGAGGATTAAAAACCTTGTCTCATTTTACAGATGGGCTTACCAAGTGCTGGGAGCAAGAGTATAAGATAAACATTTCTCTTAAGAAAAGTAAGTTCCTAGGTCAAATGTTTCAATGAATGTTCATCTAAGAAAAACAGAATACTGCCTTACAATGCCTGATTTCTTCATTAAGAGTTTCTTTATTTAACGTGTGTGGTTTTTCTATCCAGACTAAACTTAAGCATCTTTCAAGAATAATCTTCAGGACGGTTAATTTTTAAAACAAATCCCACTTAATGTAAATCAAATATTTCAATACAATGACTTTTGTTTATAGGGAATTTTTATAGTATAGGTACCAAAGCAAAGTCTAGGTACAAATTTCAGTTCCAGTTACAGGCTGAATGGCTTTGGGCAAACTACCTAATTCATCAAGCCTCAACTTCCTTATCTTCAAGGTAAGGCAGACAATGGGACAATAGCCCCCCTCGACTGAACAATAGGTCAGCCGATAAGAGAATTACATATTCACCTATTTATAAAGAACTTTAAAATGCGCCTAGCCCAAGCAGTACATGTTAGTTATACTGACTAAGGACAATAATTCGGATTGCTAAATCTTTGAGAAAACAATTCACAAAGCGCTGGCAAAGTTAAACTCAAAGTGGAAAATAAGGGACCTGCGCCAGGTTCAGCACTTTCTCTAGTCCGTGCCCAAGGTAGGAGTGAAAGAAAAAAGCCCCAGTGGAGGTAGCAAAGAAACCCGGACCGAGAAAGCCCTAACAGTGCCGCTTCCCAGGAAACGCTGTTGGTAAACAAAGGTCTCAACTTTGTAGCTGAAGCGTACGTGTATGCGTGGGTTTCAATGCTTTGATGGAAGGATTTGAGGAAAAGGCAGCATTCATTACTAGAAAGAACCTAAAAGGAAACGACAGATGAAGCAGGAATGCTTCCTTAAACGGGCAGAGGTAGGGTGGGCCGTGCGGGTCACGTCTACCCAGCAGAAGTGCAAGAGGAATCCTTCCATGTGTCCGTTTCCAAAAGATGGTACGACGATCCGCACAACCGCACGTTCACGCAAGCCCAGGAATTTCCTCGTGGGCAAGTGGGGGGCTTCCGGGGCGCGGGAGGGCAGGGCCGTCCCTCCCCCGGGCGCACTCCACCGCCACCGCTCTCCACGTCAGGAGCCACGTCCTCAAGCTCCGACCGATGCCAACGCGCGCGATCTTTCCCCACTGCATTCTCCCCAGCGGCCCGCACGTCCGCAAACACTCCACGGGGCCCTCTGGACCTCCGCAAGCCCTTCTCAGGAATCCCGGGGCCAGCCTGACTCTTAGGGCTCTCTATTATCCTTGTCGCCAGCTCGTGTGAGGGACCGCGGCAGGCGCGCACCTGGAGGCCGCCCCCTCCCCCACCGCTCCTCTCCCGCACCCCCTTTCCACGCCGCTTTTCCTCTCCCTCGCGGTCCTCGCGCACAACCCGGCGCGCCCCCCCTTCTCCCCACCTTGGCCACCCTCTGCTCCCCTCCGGCTGCTTCCTCCACCCGTCTCCCTCCTCTCAACCCCCTTCTCCTCCCCTGGCCCCCAGCGCTCCCCGCCCGGGGCTCGAGTGGCGGCGCTGGTGAGTCACCGTCACGTGGCCGGCGCTTGGGACGGGCCGCGCGCCTCGCTGGGCTCGAGTCTTAGTGGAAAATTTCCGGAGCTGGACTGGGGCTGCGCGCCGGAGGCCCCGCCCGCCCGCCGCCCCCCGTGCCCACCCCTAGCCAGTGCTTCCCGCACCCTCAGGCCCACCCACGCCAAGGCTTCCTGTGCCCTCCCCAGGTCCCCACCCCGTAGGCTTCCCGGCCCCCACTCAGCGGCTTCCCGAACCACCCCCCAGCCTAGGCTTCTCGCCCACCCCCCCCCCCCAGACTTCTAGCTCCCCCAGCTCCCACCCCGCCCCCCCCAGGCTGCCGCCCCCACAGTCCCTCTCCAGCCTAGTCTCCCGGGTCTCCTCTCCCACCCTGCCCAGCCTTCCGGCCGCAGCGCCGGCTGCCAGTGCGGACGCCCTTCTCCCCCGGGAGTCTCTCGGAGCACGCTAGGCCCCTGCAGTTCTCGCCTGGCGCCGCCCGCGCCTCTTGCCCGCTGGCCGGCGGCCCCCACTTCCTTTGCGCCCCTCCTGGGAGGGCCGAGCCGCCGCGTGGCCTTGCCCCCGACCTTGCCCCTAGCGGGGCTGGTATCCTAGTCAGCTAGGAACGACGACCTGGCGCCTCCGCCCTCGCCTGTGGGGCGCCGTCACCCCTCTGCCCCGCCGCCGCGCCCGGCACGGCCCCCAGCCCTTCCGAGTGGGGTGTCAGACTCGCGGGGAAGCCTGTAGGATGTGCTTTTCTCTTCTGCGCACTGCGTCGCCCTCTGAACAAAGCATGTAGTGACCCAATTGTGTTTTACTTAATGGCAGGAAAACAAGTTCTTTTTCCTATCTCATAACAATCCCTGCTTAGTTTTTCAACCATGAATAAAATTTATTCCTGAGATAGCAACTTTGGGGAGATTTTTGACCTCATCCACGGGGGGTGACAAATGGCTACACAATGACATTGTTTTACTCAAAGGGGATGTGTTCTGTGTGTGATCAACCAGAGAAAACAAACATTTGACAGTTTCAGCTGGTTGGTTCTGGGGGTGGCACTGAGCTGGGAGGGGGATTGAGAAGTAGCATTAATGACAGGTGGGCCCAAATCGGGTTACTTGGAGCTGGAGGTGAATGTATTTTTCATCCAGACCAGATGTCAAAGGTTTCAGCCAAACAGTGGGAGTTTTACTTAAGTAAAGATTCCAGAACCAACCCAAGCCTGGACATTAAAATGTGTTGTATCTATGAACCAGAATTGCAGGTATGTTCATTTAAATAAATCCCTATTTCAGTATCTTAGCCCTGGGCAAAGAAAGATCCGGAAACTGAATGAAGGCCAGGAATTCTGTCCATTGTGGCCTAAGAGCGATTTCAATAGGACACATGGTTCAGCCTTAGTTACTTCTCCTTGGCCAAAAAAAAAAAAAAAACAACAGACGGATAACAATGAAGAAGCCTATGGGCCCTCCCTGGTGGTGCAACCGGTTATCCGCAGCCACTGCTGCAGCATGAGTTCTATCCTGGCCAGGGAGGTAACCCACAAAATGTGGCAGACCTCTCCTGATCTGCTCGCTCTCCTCAGCAGCGTAATTTAGTTCATCTGCCTGTTCTGCTCCCCACTCTGTTTCTGGTGAATCCTCTCACCTTCCCCCACCTCGGGCCTGTACCCAGGTCCTTGTATACACAAACAAATCTTTAAAAAAGAGAGAGAGAGAGAGAGAGAAGCCAAAGTAAATAAATAAATAAATGAAGAAGGCTAAAGAAAAAAGATGTGTTTAAATTACCTTGGAAAATTATAAGATCTTAAAAGAAATTAGTGAGCCTTCCCTGGTGGAGTAATGGGTTAAAGTGCAGCCCTATGAAGCTAGCCACAGCTGGCAAAGGAGGTGACCCACATGGTGTGGCAGGCCTCTCCTGATGGCTTGCTGCTCCCCTCAGCAGTGTACTTCTCTACCTGCCAGTTCTGCTTCCACTGTCTCTGATGAATCCTCTCACTGCCCCTGTACCTCTGGCCTGCCCCTGTACCCCAGTTCTGTATGCATAAATAAATAAATCTTAAAAAAAGAATGGAGTAGTATGCTATTAAATCACACAAATATTTTCTGTACTAGGTACATACACCTTATTTTCTCATTTAATTCTTGATATTTAGTGTCACATTGGAACTTTCTGAACGATCTGTATTTGTACTTAAGAAGTCATGTCTATGATTGTGCTTTTACCTTTCACTTTTTAAGACACTTACTGCTAATGAGCAGTTGTCAGTTTACCCAGTGAGAGAACCAAGGTCAACAAATTCTCCATTTTCCTTACACTGTTTTTATGCACATTCATTAGTATATAAAACTACACTTAGCAAAATGCACCTGCCTCCGGAGATCCTCACCTCCTGAGAGACACGTTTTAGTATTAGCACCTCTTGTGTTGAATTGAGGATTGCCTTTGTGATTATATACATATAATATGGCCAACATATAGTGATTTTCAAGGCTAGTTTATAAAGGCATTATAGCTTGTGCCTTGATATCTCTGGTCACTTGCTCTGGAATAAGCCAGCTACCATATCCTAAGGATACTCAATCAGATTTGTGAAGAAGCCTCCTTGCAGAAGAACCAACTGGCCAGCACCAGATTGTCATTTAGCATGAAAGTGACTGGAAAAAGTCCTGAGTCCTAGTCAAACTATAGCCCAACCTGACTACTGCCTTCAACCTCGCAAGAAACACAAAGCAAAAGACACAACTGAGCTGTTCTGAGATTTCTGAATCATAGAAACTTTGAGAGTTTCACTGAGTTCTATAATAACCTGTTAAAAAGCAATTCCTACCTGCTAGAGAATCCTGCAAACCCAGAAGGCAACAGAGGCAGCATGATTGCTTTGTGTTTGGAAACTGTCTTACAAAGATTATAGACACCCCTTCCTTCTTTGCGCACCTACTAAACATAAAATCTACCAAATGACAAGAAGGGGTATGGGAGTAGGTAGGGAGAGGACTTTGCTGAAAAACCTGGGAAAGATTATCGCTAAGAAAAAACAGACGTTTCATTGTATCTAGGAGAAGGGTGTGGTTTGAAGGGAGATGAAGGTAGAAAGAGTAGTTTTTCTCTATAATGCTAGTGTCCATGCTTGATTTTTGGATAGCATTGTCTGGGGAAGAATGCCATGCTGTGTACAGGTCATGTTAATTAGGTGAAATGAAGTCATTGGAAAGCAAGTCTTAGACTCAATTCACCTACTTGTGGCTCACAATAGACTGGGCTTGAGAAAAAAACCTGTCCATTTTCAGCCATTAAGCTATTGCAACAGACATTTGTTCAAAGTTTCTTATGTGTTAGTCATTAAGGGATAAAATTAACTGTACTAATTCATCTAAACTTTATTGAATTTTATATTCATATGAAGGTACTGTTGTAGGCATTGAATTTCAAAGTCGAGCTAAACAAAAGAATTCATAGTGGAATCAACATTTAAGAAAGAGATTTGGGAAGAAAGATGTAGGAAGAGGGGAGCTAATAAGTAAATACACATCATTAAATAATGATTTCATGTCATGGAAAAATTCAATGACAATAAAACAATG
>NW_004567105.1:37564091-37566071 GCF_000260355.1 Condylura cristata
TTTTTTTTTGAGGGGGAAGTGCGGGTAAAATGAAAATCAATGTAATTTGTAGGTAGTAAAGAGGGAAAGAGTGAGAAGAGATGAGGTTGAGGAGGTGGCCAGGGGACAACCAGGTAAACCAGGGTAGGTGAGATACAGATTTTATTCTGATTGCAGTTAGGGTAAGGCAACAGAAAAACTTAACTGAGGGGGAAATAATTTATCTTTTAAATATGGGATTTGCTTCATGTTCTGAGAAGATCCTTCTGACTACTTGGAGAATGGATGGTGATCATTAACAGTGGCAGCACAGAGATGAGTTAGGCTGTGGTTTGTTGTGGTCCAGGAGAGAGTTGACAGTCCCCTGGCTTAGGTCTAGAGCCATAAAGATGGTGAAGAATTCCAGCAAACTTGCAGTACTTCTGACCAAGAGGCCTTTGGTGATTCAGATTTCCATAAACTGGAAAGGGCACTATGCTCCATGCATTTGAGCTGAATGCAGAAATGCAAAAACACAAACAAGACCTCAAATGGAAGCCAGTTGAGTTGGCAGGTATGTTTCAGGTTAGCATTAAAAACGGACTCAACCGAAATATTACATAAAGAAACTTCTGGAGTCCCCAAATGCACTGTTAAGATTGCTCTCCTGACAAGAGCAGATAGATTTTGTTTGAGAATGTGGAAGAAAGATAAGTTTTTTTTTTTTACAGCTTGGATTGTGTGTCAAATGCCAAGCCTGCCTTAGGGGAATTCACAGTCTCCCTGGGAAGACAAGACTAGAAATAAACGGAATGATTTTAAATACAAGTCAGTGCAGGTTTTTGAAAAGTCCTGGGCTGCATGGTTTAGAAAGCAGTACCTGCAAAAAGAGGGGTGAAGAAAGAGGGATTAAGGGGAAAGAGGCTTTTGGGAGACTAAGCCTTGAATGATGGTGGTGAGGGAAGTTTGGCTCTAAAGCAAGAAAGAGTATTGTTTTAGGTGAGACCGGTCTGACCAGCTGAAGGGTGGGGAACAGAGTAGTATAGATGGGAAAGGGGTCCTCTCTTGTAAATCATAAACACTAGTGGAAGCTGAGGGCACCCTTAACCTCACGTGCCACGGAAACAGAGAGTTGCACAGATTTCCTCAGGAAAACATTGAAAGCAAAAACTGTGAGTGCACCCAACCCTTTCCTCTATGCCCAGCCCAAGCTCTCTCACGTCCCCAAAAGGAAAAGAGCAGTAGGTCAAGCTCATTTGTTTATTCATTCATTTAGCAAACATTTCTCACTCCGAAGGGGCCTTTGTTTCCAGTATTGGGACAGTCTCCTGCCCATAGGCCACGCTGGCCAAGGGGGCTTTGGCTGCCTGGCTATTGTAACAGGGAAGTGTCTTTGTATAACTGTGAGGAAGAAACGACAGGCAGGCAAAGAGAGCTTGCCAACTGGGGGTGGAGTGGTGGAATGAGTGAAATGTGCCTTTAGAGAGCAAACTGAGGATTCCTACACTTTCTCCGAAGAACCGCCCCCCACAGCATGGAGGCCCATTCTGGGGGCCTCCTTTTCAGGGGTCTGGCCAGCGTCTCCCCATTTAGAATGTTCCCTGTCCATCCAGGAAAGATATCCCGAATCGGAATTACCATGTACCCTAAGCAGCCTGGTTTGAAGAATGAAAGCAGGTCTAGGTGGAGAATCAAGGACAAAAACAGAAGCGGAGAGGATGGGCTATTGAAGCGTCTCGAGTTGGCAGGAAAAAAAACCCACTGTAAATCACAAAATATAATAGGTAGGAAAGTGTTGGGTGGGCGGGATACGTCTCCCAAAAGCCATGGGAGGAAAGCCAAGCCCGCAGCTAACTCCGATCGAAAGGAACGTGGAGAAGGCCCCGTCAGCGCAGTTGTGGGGTACCAGTCGGGACTGAACTGAATAGGCCGAGGGGGATAATCGAGGGTCTTTCCCGGATCACCCGGAGGCTAGAGGGGCTGGGGTCTGCAGCGGGGGCGCCCGCGGACTCCGCAGCGGCA
>NW_004567105.1:37566712-37583978 GCF_000260355.1 Condylura cristata
GGCGCGAGGGTCGCCGCCTCGCGGAGTCCGGGTGCGGCGCGGACGTGGGCCTCGTGTCCCGGCGGGCTAGCCGCATCCTCTGTGCGGGGGAGGGGAGCAGGTCCGGCCCGCGGCTCCGCTGCGGCAGGGCTTGTGACTGATTTGCATGAGAAATAAATAAATAAATTCGGGGGACCTGGCCTTGAGGGGCGGTGTAGGTGGGTTTGGGCTCTTGTTCTAGTGGAGGCCGTAATGGGGACCACGGGCCCGGCGTTTGACAATCGGCGATCGATGTTGCATCAGTTTCCTTTCCGGGCAAAGGAGGGGCCGTTCGGGCGGGACGCGCGGGCCGGAGTCTGGACCGGCGTGCTCGAGGGCACTGCGCGCGTGTAAACAAATCTGGCGTTTCCGTGCGCTCGAAGCGGGCGTTTTCTCTCTTCCGAAGGGAGGACTCGCAGCTGGGCGCTCCCGCGCCCCGGCGCTGCCACAGAGGGGTCCCGGCCAGACTGGGACTAACGAGGTTGCATTACGCGGCACTGCTGTCGCGAGCTCGGCGTCGGCGCTGCATGCGCGCCTGGCCCGCTGCCGTAGCGGGCTTTGCGCCCTGCGTATCATGGGGAGGCTGGGGCACCATCGCGGAGCCACACCGCCTGGGGGGCAGAGGGGCGACGCCGGAGGCCGGAGGGCGCCGGCGCGGAGCACGGGGGGACCATCTTTGTTCTCGGCGGCTCGGCCGTCGGTACTTTTCCGCCCCTCGGCGCGCCCCCGCCCCTCGCGCCGAGCTGGTACTTTTCCACTCGCCGGGCGGGGGATGAATCAGCCTCCATGGCTGCATCACGTGACGGGGGGCGGGAGGCGGGAGGCGATCGCCGCAGTCCTGACGCCGCCTCTACCTTCGCAGGCTGCGCGGGCCGGTGCGCCGCCAAGGACAAAAGGAGCTTAGCGCTGCTCGCCTCACGGCTTCCTCCCGGGCTCAGCATGAAGAAGGCAGAAATGGGAAGGTTCAATATTTCCCCCGACGAGGACAGCAGCAGCTACAGCTCCAACAGCGACTTCAACTACTCCTATCCCACCAAGCAGGCTGCTCTGAAAAGGTGGGAGAAGTTGTGCGCTTTTTTTGAAAAAGGCTCGTGTTGCTTGGGAGTGGTGTCGGGTGGTTTGTTTTATTTATGGCGATGACTGTTAGGTGAAAGTCCGCTGCTGCTTGGATGTAAAGGAAGGTGTGCAAGGCGGAGTGCAGCGTGTCTGACCGTACAGCATTCTGTTGTGTGTTTCAACCGAACTTGTCATTTTTCTTGGCAGCCATTATGCAGACGTAGACCCTGAAAACCAGAACTTTTTACTTGAATCGAATTTGGGGAAGAAGAAGTATGAGACAGACTTTGTAAGTTAAAACCGATACTTCCTGTGTCTGGCTTTATGGAGTAAAAGAATAGTTTTGACGTTTAGATTTCAAATCTAACTTGCCAGAAGCTGGTTTTCCACCATTTAATTATTGTTATATGTTTGGTTATCGTTTTCCTCTATGTAGCATCCAGGTACTACTTCCTTTGGAATGTCAGTATTTAATCTGAGCAATGCGATTGTGGGCAGTGGAATCCTTGGGCTTTCTTATGCCATGGCTAATACTGGAATTGCCCTTTTTATGTAAGTATGTGTAAGTAGTGAGTCTGCGGTGCAGGCCAGTTAATGTGATGATACCCGTATATTTTGGCTCCAGAGACTGAATTTACATTGAAGTAGTTGGCTTAAAAATTACTTGTTTAAAATTTAAAATAGGTGAGATCCAAAAACCTTTAGTCTACCATGTAACTGCATGACATTGAGAGAGCCAACTGGGCAAAAGTAGTACAAAGTGTAAAACTGTAATTTAAATCAGTGGGAATACTTGAAATAAACTGGTTCATGGGTTAGATAGCAAAGAAGACTTATTGATGAATCCAGTTACATTAAAAAGTGCTGTTCTGGCAAGAAACGGAAGCACAAAAATTTGTATTAATCAGTTTGGTAAATTGACCAAATTGGTGTCTCCCCATGGGTGGTGGATCTTCATCTGCATAAGGAAGGCTAGCACTCCTTAATAGAATGTGTTGGTATTTGCCTAGTGTGGAGGGTGTTTGTTTTAAGAAAACAGTCATTTTCTGGATGCTGAAAAGCCAGCCAAACGTGTTTTTTGTGCTCTCATTTATATACGTGGTCTAAGGCTTTAATGGTTGCCATGTGACATTAGCAGAAAGTGAATATTTCCACCAGTAGTTTGCTTTAATGAGTTCTCCTGTTGCCTGCCTGCTTAGAATTAGTTAACTGCTGTACTTCCCAGCAAAAGTGCCTAAAATATAGGATCCTGGAGCTCTGTAGACCTTGGGGCAGGGCTGTTGAGGAATCTCTGACCCTTGCAGAACATGAGAAGAGCCTGGAGCTGAGTTGGGGGGGGGGGGCGTGTAAAGGTTGGGGAACAGCACCAAACAAATGATGTAAATTTGAGCATATGTTTTCAGTTTTAAGTGATGCTTCTATCATAGCCATTAAATTTAACTCAACTATTGGCTATTTAGGCGTTTTCTGTGGAAGATTCTGCATATTTATTATGCAGATGAAGAAACCACATGTCCTGTAGCTGGGGATTGTCCTTTGGTGATGGATGTATTTTAGTTAGCTGACAGGTGCCTTCAACTGCAGTTAATTTCTCCAGAGTGACAGCAAAACAGGCTTTTGTGAAGTGTTCTTGTGCTGCAGTGCATGCTGGAGTTGAGCTGACTTGGAGGTTTGCTGTCTAGGGCTTTGAGTCCTCTTATGAAGGTGAATGATGGAGATAAAACATAGGTAGGATCCTAGGTCCTCAAAGTTTTTAACATGGAACTAGAATTAAACTATTTGAATCCTTCTATAGCTCCCAGTGAAAAAAAAGAGAGGCCCTTTTAAAAGGCCATCAGAGTGGTCATAATGCAGAATTTACATGAGAAAAAAGCACCTGTTTTACAAATGAAAGCAACATCTGGGTGTACCCTTGAAAGGACACCTTAATAGAGTATTTGCTTGATGATTGACCATATTAAATGATTGAAGAGTGTAAGGTTGGAGTGAGTTTTTTTAATTCATTTGCATTTCACAAAGTATATTGAGAAGCCTAAACATATACAGGGTATCAAATCCACAGAACAACAAAGCTCTGTAGCTGACCATATTGAGTAGATTCAATCTGGAGGTCAAAAAGGACTTCAAAGATTATCAAGCCCATTCATCCTCATGTCAGTTTTAGAGAGGACTGCATGTAAAAGCCTGCTGAAAATTGTTATTAAATCAACCACTTTTGTCCAGTAAAGTGACTATTGTCCACCTGAGACTAGACCTGAAGCTTTTGATAGTAGAATTGGACTCTAATGCCACTAAGTATGTACCTAACAAACATCCCATTTCTTTGCCAGAGCCTAAGGGTCCTGTGTTCAGTTTGCTCACACAGGGAAATGAAGTATTTTGTTTACAGGGTTGTCTCTGAGTTTCCCTGATTTTGATTTCTTGTTCCTTTTAACAAGAAACTTTTTTGGTTTTTTGACTTGTTTTTTGGGGAGAATGGTATGTCGCTAGGGGGAGAAAACTGTGCCCTAAAGGAGAATTTAGTGGCATTAGGGAATTGAGTCCCTCTTTATTTTTACTTTTTTTTTTTTTTCCTTCCTGTACCACCAAATTGAAAGAATGGAGTGGGGAAGGGAACAGCCCAGACAGAGTTGTGACCCTACTTGTTCCAGCACAAGCATCATTTACTGGGGCAAAATGGCCTTTTGTTGGGGGCGGGGACAGTGTAGTTTATTAGGTCCCAGTGGTTACTACTTTGATTTGGGCCTGATTGTTTATAAAGCTTCAACTGTTTAAAAAGTTAACACTTGCCCTCTTTTGGGTAGTCACTCCTCTCTTTATAATCCAGCTAGTATTGATTCTTCCTGACCCTATCTCAGTTGGATTTTACAAATCACCTTGTATTAGGCCGACCCCATTTCACAGATAAAAGTTAACTAAGTATCAAGTGTACAGCTAGTTAGTACGGTGCTGGACGCAAATAAGTCTTCTGGTTCCACATTGGAAATTTAGACTTCCCAACAGCTCTGGGCATCCCTGATCAGTAGGGAACTCCCTGCTTTAAACACCCGTTACTACCTAGATTAGAAATGTTAACCAGGAGGATAAACTCCAGTTTTGGGGGGCATTCTAGCTCAAGAAATAGTGGAACAAGTTCTGCATGTGTTTAAAAGTATGAAGAGTTGTTTTTTAAACATAATCCTGTCCCTTTTCCTTTTCTCATCAGAATTCTCTTGACATTTGTGTCGATATTTTCTTTATATTCTGTTCATCTCCTTTTGAAGACTGCTAATGAAGGAGGTACGTTAGGATTCTTCATATTCCTAAAACAGTGAATGTGTCATGGTGGTCTTCCTCTTGCTGAAATATACTCTACGCTTCTGTGTCCCTCAAATTACAGGGTCTTTATTATATGAACAGTTGGGACATAAGGCATTTGGAATGGTTGGAAAGCTTGCTGCTTCTGGATCAATTACAATGCAGAACATTGGAGGTAAGGATTTTGTGAAAGGTGATTTGGGTTGACATTGCTCTTTGTAGCAGCGTGATGACACATTAACTTGGGGTGGCATGTGCCACATTTTGCACTTGTAATGGTATAATTTTGTTTTCCTCCAGCTATGTCAAGCTACCTCTTCATAGTGAAATATGAGTTACCTTTGGTGATCCAGGCATTAATGAACATTGAAGATACAACTGGGTAGGTGCTAAGGTTACTCCTAAGAAATGAAAATACAGTCGAAATGGTTAGATACTTTTTATCAAAGGTGGAGACAGGGTGATGATCAGTGGATTATTTTGCTCACTTCCTGTTCAGCTTGACCAAGCAGTCTCCCCAAAAGTGATTGGAACTTTTGAAAATGAAAGATACCTCTGGATGACATCATTTCTAATTTGTGTGTGAAAACAGGTTTTCTGCACCTTACCTTTTCTCTTTATATACCCTAAGTTGGAGCTGAAAGTAACACACCCAAACCCCAAGTCACATTAGTTGTTTTGTATTACATGGAAATTCATGACCTCCCTGGCTTGTAACTTTGAGATTTGTAACTCTTGAGAAAACTGAGTATTTTCCAATCCATGAGAAAATGTATAGCCATTTTAAGTAATGAGGAGGAGTAATGAGCCCCAGTTTATATGGACTCATTATCTCAAGATAAGAGGTGTGGTTATCAGGATTTAGACATTGAGTAAGCTTATCTGAAATGTTGGGTTTTCCATGGGGTCTTTGCTGATGTGAGTTGGAAATAAAATTCACTTAGAATTGCAAAGAGGGTTTTGTACTTACTAAGGAAGAAATGTTACATTGTATACAGAGTACTATTTTCTCTAAATTCACAATGTGTCCTTTGAATGCTTATGGAGTAGAGGTGTGCTCTTGATAACCTGAAATGAGTCATCCTTGAGGAGGGTGGGGGCTTTTTTGTTGTTGCCTGCGGATGGTATGAGAAAATTCTATCTTGATATGTTCATAAGTACAGTTGCTAACAAATATCTGAAGCTGGTCTTAAATTTTTCTTGTTTTCTAGCATTAAAAATGGCAAGCTAAAGTCAAGAAAGTTGGTATATGATTTTGCTTAAAAATGCTTAGCGATAAGATTACTGGCTTAACAATGCCACTTTGTTCCCACATCAATTTCAAGCCTTTAAGAAGCATTTTATGTTATGAAACAGCTGGCAACCTTCCCAGAGAAAACTGGGACAAAAGTTATACTGTTTTCAGACTCCCATTTCTAACCTGAGTGAATATTCATCTGGTATATAAGAGTTAAAAGTATCTTCCTGTTTATAGATTTATTGAATAATTGATACTTTTTCCAAGCCTTTGGAGGTTTATATTTCTTTAAATGGAATCCTGTGGAAAATGTATATATGAAGATACTGATGACTGGTTTTTTTTTTTTTTTCTTTTTTTTCCCCCCACTCCAGATTGTGGTATCTGAATGGTGACTATCTGGTTCTGCTGGTGTCCTTGGTGCTCATTCTTCCTCTGTCACTGCTGAGAAATTTAGGTCAGTAAATGTATGGCTGAGGGGAATGGAAGGGAACCTCTGCCTGCTGGGTGGCTTTCTTGTCACAGAAACTGGTGAGATGACAAGCAGACCATCTGGTTATTTTAATTAAGTACATTCAGTATGTGAGAATTAGAAATGAACTTTCTTTTGTGTAGAAGAACTGGGGTGAAGACAGGTGTTGGGGGACAGGTTGTCTCACCAGAGACAGTGAGAAGCAGAATAGGTGGAGCTACTGCTGAGGGGAGCAGTGGCGGGACAGGAGAGGTCCTCTGCGCCCTATGGGTCAACTTCCTGGCAGGGGGCAGATCTCAGGCCTTACAGGGAATAATGCACCAGGGAGGCTCAGAATTAGAGATTTAATGTTGTATCCAGCTAATGCCTCCTAGGCAGAAATTTTTCTGGAGAAAATATAGCTGCCCTGAACCTATAGTATTAACTGGTTTTGTTCCCCCCAAACAGGGTATTTGGGTTATACCAGCGGCCTTTCCTTACTGTGCATGATGTTCTTCCTGATTGTGGTATGTATTCTTTCCCTTTTCGAGTTAAGGAAATTACTTAATAAACCCTGTATGTTACTCATTTTAACAAGTGGAAATCAATCCATTTTAGGTAATATGCAAGAAGTTTCAGATTCCTTGCCCTGTGGAAGTTGCCTTGATAATTAATGAAACCGTGAATAGCACTTTAACACACCCGACAATGTTCGCTTCTAATATGGCACTTAATACGACAGAAGGTGATTCCTGCAGACCACGTTATTTTATCTTCAACTCACAGGTAACTGAATATGACCTTCATATTCTCAAAGGAAGATATAAGGGAAGAAAAGGGAATGAGCCTTTGGAAATCTCAAAGTAACATGTAAAGGGAGGATATGTAGTGGCTACTTATTTTTGTGTAGAACTGGAGTGTAGGACAGAAGCATGGGAGGTGTGGGGAGTGAGAGGGTTCACCAGAGACAAGAGTGGGGAGCAAAACAGGTGGATCTTCTGAAATCCACTGCTAAGCAGGGCACTGGGTAAGACACAGGAGAGGTCTGCTACTCAGCTCCCTGGCCTAGGATGGAACTCAGGCCATAGTGGTGATAGTGCTGAGACTTAACCCCTAGGCCACCAGAGAGGCCCAGCTACATTTTAGAAAATCTGATAGCTCACCATTGGGGACCGAAAAAAAAAATCTGTTGTCTTCAATCTTAAAATAGATTGAGAAATGAAATAATCATAGCACATAAATAATTGATTCTTTTAAAAGTTAGGATATTGATCGCATTTAATGACCAGATTCAAAGAGGGGGAGCTAATCCTGCCTGGATGGAATCTTTAGGGTTTTGAGTATAAGATGAGCAAGTACAATTTATAGACTGAGTTTGTCACATCAGAAGAGTAAGGAGTTTTTATGTTTTTTGCAGACTGTCTATGCTGTGCCAATTCTGACCTTCTCATTTGTCTGCCATCCTGCTATCCTCCCCATTTATGAAGAGCTGAAAGGGTAAGTCCTTACCTTGTTTCTGTAGACTTTTTGAAACTATTGATGGCTGTTGTGTAACTACTGCTAAGGTAAATATTTGTGTTTTCTTTTGACTTCATAGTCGCAGCCGTAAAAGAATGATGAATGTATCCAAGATTTCATTCTTTGCTATGTTTCTCATGTACCTGCTGGCCGCCCTCTTTGGCTACCTGACATTTTATGGTAATTGTCTTTATTTTGTATTAAAAGTTACTTTGTGACATGAAATTGATACTCAGTATGTATAGTTCATCACTTAAAATTTCAGCTAGTTTTTGATATGTTTTATTGGTAATAAGAAATAGACACATTTAGAATTGTCTGGTCCATTTAACCATAATTTCTAAAAGTCCAGGCTAAAAATTACAGCCTTCATTGTTTGATAGCATTTTTGTATGATGTTCTTGCCTTCAAGTTGTCTTGCTTCTCTCCTCCCTACCTCCCCAAATTATATAACACAAAGAAACTGGAAGCCAAACCCTGGGATTTAGCTATTTAGCTCCTGTTGCTTTTAATGGGGGTCATGTGGCTAAATCTGTACTTGGTATTTAGAAAAGTTTTTCCTCAGTATTATTTTAATTGCATTAACACTAATTCCAAATAAATCCTATTAGCCTCTAATATTTACAGTTTTTTTTGTGACTAGCTAATAACTTAGCCTATTTTGCTGTAAGATGGATTTTGTTCTATAAACTTCAGAGACTATAGCACATCTGAATTTGGTTTGGTCTTGTCTCTCCTAAACAGACCACGTTGAGTCAGAACTGCTTCATACTTACTCCACTGTCCTGGGGACTGACATTCTTCTCCTCATTGTCCGTTTGGCTGTGTTAGTGGCTGTGACCCTAACGGTACCAGTAGTTATTTTCCCGGTAAGTTGTCACCTGTCTCTGTTCTCATTAGGTATGGGTTGTAAGAGATACTCAATCTACTGAAGGAGGAAAACACTTCCAGAGCCATTCCAGATGGGTGGTGGTTATAAAAGGACTTTTAAAAATACACTAGATTTTTTTAAACTTCGTTAACTTAAATTAAGGAGCATTCTTCAAGTATCAGAAGGTGGTTTAGATGTATAGGAATTGGTTAGAGATGGGCACAAGTTACGTATTTTAATTAGCTGTTTTATTTCAGATTATTTTCTTTCGTTCATTTACACATATGAGAACTGGGGTGTAGGCTAGAGGTATGGAGAGTGAGAGGACTCACCAGTCAGTGGAGAGCAGAATGGGCAGATTTATTGAAATCCACTGCTGAGAGGAGCAGCAGACAAGATAGGTCTGCTGCTACATACGGGTCAGCTCCTTGGATAGGAATTGGACTCAGGCTGTAGCAATGAGAGCACTGAGACTTAGCCCTAAAGCTACCAGGGACATCCTCTTGATTTGTTTCTTTTAAATTGAAGAACTACTAAAGCGGATTTTTAATGGAGCTGATTTTGCAGATCCGGAGTTCCATCACTCACCTGTTCTGCGCAGCAAAGGATTTCAGCTGGTTGCGTCACACCATCATCACGGTGTCTATTTTGGTATTTACCAATTTGCTTGTCATCTTTGTCCCAACTATTCGAGATATCTTTGGCTTCATTGGTAAGTTTTTAGAAAGGATTAAAGTTGATTGGAACATCAGTGACTTTTAAGTTCTAAAAAAATATTAAGTGGTTCTTTGAATTCTCAGAAAGTGGCAACTGTTCCCTTACAGGTGCTTCTGCAGCTGCTATGTTGATTTTTATTCTTCCCTCTGCCTTCTATATCAAGCTCGTGAAGAAGGAGCCCATGAAATCAGTACAAAAGATTGGGGTGAGTGTTATGACAACCACAGGAATAGTAATGACAAGAACAAATAGCCCTCAGCTGATTTTAATTTTAATATTCAGCTGCCATTGGTTCTGCTTTCACTCAGTGTCCAGTGACTACTGCTAGCATGCTGTGCTTCACAGATGGAAAAGCAGTAGGGGAAGGAAAACTTAGTTAGCCATCTAGTAAATGCTGGAATCTGTTGCAAGAAAATTATTAGGTTCTTTAGTGATAGGACTAGGGATAAGGAATGGAAAGTGTAAATTTTATTTAATCCCCAGTATCTGTTAAACTGGAGAGTTACTTTCCATGGACCACAAGTAGCGTAAAAGGAAAAAGTGGGATGTATAGTAGAACCAGATGAACATTTCCAAAGCAAAGCCCAGAAAGCTGTCCTATACTTTTAAGTCTAGTAACTGACATGAGGATGTGCTCACTAACCATAAAGGATCAAAGAACCAGACTTGTTTATAAACCTAACTTTGTAGCAACAGTAGTGATTAGAGCGAAATCGGGAGTCAGTTTCCACGTGGTTCTTAGTTCCCCTGTCTTTGACCTAGACTAAATCTTACGATGAACTTGGGCTTGATTTTGTGTGTGTATGTGTGACTTCAGTTTTAACCTTTAAAAAGACAGATAAAAACTCTGCACCACTGTGTTAAGTCTAGATGAAGTCATGTGTTCATCAGAGAAGTTCATTGAAACAAAGAAATGAACAAGTGTGAAATTATGGAAGGCGCCCAAAAAGTTATTGCCAGCTACCACAATAGAATACTCTTGTTCACTCAGGAGAAGTAGCTTGAGCAAACTCTAGGGCCCTGGGAAGGCTGAGATGATCTTAGCAATGAGCAAGTTTTGTTTTATGAATGCATTTTATTTATGAATGCAATAAACAGGGTGTAGGGGATAGCAGTTTGGGAGCTGAGAGGATTCCCCAGAGACAGAATGGGGAGCAGAACAGCTAATCTATTGAAATCCACTGCGGAGGGCAGCAGTGGGCAAGACGGGAGAGGTCTGCTGTGCCTTACGTCACCTCCCTGGCTGGGGATTGAACTCAGGCCACAGGAGAAACGCTAGCATGCAAGAACAGAGGGTTGTGGCCCACATATGTGTCCTGTATATAGTCACTAATGGTTTCCTCTGTGCTCCTTGCAGGCTGCGCTCTTCCTGCTGAGTGGGATAGTGGTGATGACCGGGAGCATGGCCCTGATTGTTTTGGATTGGGTCCACAATGCCTCCACAGGTGGCCATTAACTGGCACTCCCGAAACTTCAACAGTCCATTTGATGCCAGTGTTGAGTCAACACTCAACTGCTATGAAATTTCACCTAATGTTTTCAGTTTCACTTCCTTTTGAAGTTGATTCCTCGCTGGTTCTTCTGAGCGCAGAATAAGTGAACTTTTTTTGTTTGTTTATTTTAAGAAACTTCTGGATGATAGAAACAGATATTAACAACAAAACCAGGAGCCTCGGGTTAACGGAAGTGACAATTTTATTCCATTCCAGAGAATGGACAAACTCTTTTATCAAGCCACATGTTTGGCTGTGTCATTGTTTAACTTGGATATTTTATGATTTTACTTGAATGTGCCTAATGGAACCATTCGATGTGAGAAATAATTCTTCTTAATTTACAGCAAAGTATTGAGAAAAACACTATTATTTTTTTGTACCAAAAATATTTAAAGACCTCAGAAGCACTATTTTACTTTAAAAAAAAAAGGCTTTTTTTGAACTTTGTCCAAAAAACAGTTGTCAATATAAATTCTGTCAAAGAAATTGCATTGGTATTTAAAAACAAGTATTAATATTATGAGATGATTTGCCTTTTTTTTAGGCATAAGAAGCCAAATACTTTTTTTACCCAAAATAATTTTTAGAGAAAACGATGTAATGAAAAATTGTACCATGAATAGGAGTGTAGTTTTGTCACTCAAATGTCATTGTTAGTAAGAGAATCAATTATCGCTATACCAAATCAGATGAACATTGTTCATCACTCTTCTCTGTCCTCATAATTTGGCTCATTTAGATTGAACTAGGTGTGTGACTTCCATCTATTATAGTGGAGGGAAAGGCAGAAATTTCTGTGGAAAGTAAAATAATTTTGAGGTACCAAATAGCGCAATTGGGTAACAGGGTTTATTCAGTTGCATCCCTCCAGAGTTGCATTTGCAGCTCTGGGGTTTTTTGGGCCAGCCCTATTTTGCTTTTGCTTCCAGCTGTGGAAATGGGCATTTGATGGCTAGAGACCAAAGATGGTCATGTCTAGAGAATACAACTTCTCAAGATGCCCATCGAGCACTGGAAGCGTGAATTACTTGACAATGTATGGCTTAGTTGTGTTTCTGTTTTGTCTACAGTAGAGGTCTCATCCACAGGTTACCCCAATGCTTGGTATCAAGTTTTCTTCATCTAGGCCACTGAGCTCACACAGTAACCTTTTGGAAAGAAACTCAAGTGCACTGGACCGTCATCTCATTTTGTACAACATTGAACTATTTGTTTACATCCAACAAATTGTCGGTTAGGAAAAACAGTGCAGCCTGAGTGTTTGTACTTGGCCCAACTGCATGTTCATCCTTCATTTCAAAACCAGTTAGGAGCGAAACAACTACATTGCTTTAAGAGCACATTTATTGTATGTTACGGTGTATGGTGAATATGTTATTAAATAACGTGGTACTTTGCTCATCAGGCATAATTTCTAAAATCCAGTATATGTAAAAGTCCATTAGTGGTTGAGGGAAGCAAATCATGGAATCATCTGGCTCTAACGGTCTCTCCTGAGCTAAACTTTTTTTAGTTTTAGGCAAGGGCCAGGAAGATGGCAGACATGGTTTTGTTACACATTTTTGTATTATATGTGATTAAATTACAGACGGGCTAGTCTGTAACTAAAGACCCTTGTGGAACTGGAAGACGTCCTGTAGAAACCAATGGTCTGTTCTTGCTTGTTTCTACAAAGATCACTGGGGCCATCTGGAAAGGCAGTGAGAAGATGGATTCTACAGTACTGCTTTCATTTAATTGGGCTTTTGGAACTAACTCCCTTCAAATCCAGAACCTCACCTCTAGTTCATAACAAGAATGGGCACTTGTGCTTGTGTTTCTGGACAGAACTGCTTTTCCAAAGTCAGGTCAGCCAGGGATGTAAGCGTTTTTATGCAGTTTACATCCATCCTTTAGGAGAAAATGACGTGGCAACCAGGAAAGAGTGGGAAAAATACGGAAATTGGCAGTGGGGAGGAACCCCCAGTCCTCTGGCTGGTTGAAGATCAAAATCAGATGCCTAGGGTGTAAATTACATTGCATGTTATCTTGCCTTGAGGTTCTTAACAGTGAACTCCCATTAATGAGCAGTCTTCAGTATTAAAACCACTGTCTTGTCAGCCCTCTGCATCACTGTCTTACTTGGATGTTTCAGTTTAACTAATGTTATTTATAGAACAGCATTAATCCATTAAAGCTAACCTATTTTTCAATATTTATGATAATCTATGTACATACATCGTTTGTCCATATGTATTTGTATATAGATTGTATATAATGTCAGGTTTGGGGTTTGGGTTCAAGTGTATATATTCCTGTAAGTTTATTAACTGCATTTTGATGAGTTCCTATTATGTACCTGTAAGAAGTGCCCCAAAAGTTAACTGTACAGACATTTCAGTACAAAACAAAGTTAACAAATGTTGTAAACACTAAAAATTGAAGATACTGTTTAAATTGTATTTGCAATAAACAGGCTGGTTGTACATCACTTTTTTTTCCCCCACAAAAACCTGGTGCAAGTTCTGATCTCTTATTAAATAAGGACTAAATTTTCAAAATGCAGTAATTTTCAAAATGTGATCTAGTGTTAACGATCAAATGTGATAGCTTGTGTGATGAAAAGACCTTTGAAAAGTTGGGTGTGTTAACGTTTTGTACATAGTGTAAATACCCCTACTGTACTAGAGGCTAACCAGGCATACGACCTGTTGGCAGAGTGCTACACCGTTTCAATGAAACTGTTTGTTTTAACTGAACTAAAATAAACACATGCTTAATCCAGAGTAGCAGTGGTTTCTTGGAGGTAATGGATGAATAATGCTTAAGATAGTGTTACACATCACCCAGGGCTTAGTAGGTACCCATAAATGTTAGTGAATATAATGGACAAGGGTCAGGAAAAATAGGTTGTTACTAAAAGGTGGTTAATTTACAAAATGAGAGGGACTGGATTAAGGTGTGTTGATCTAGGTAGACCAATGGAATGCTAGAATCACAGGGTTGCGTTTTATAAATGCAGCTTTCTGGAGTGAGCGCCTCGGTCTGATACTGCAGGCCAGGATTTTTTTTTTCCAGAAAGCTATTCGAATGCAGTTAGAAGCCATTCAGCTATACCCTACAAGATGAGTTTGGCTTTGGTGAACGAGTCAGGGAAGGGGGAGTAAGACTGGGGTGTTGGTCACATCAGATGGAGGAAGGTTATGGCTTATAAAATCAAACAGGACAGCAAGTGCGCTTTGGAGTACAAAATACACAGCGAAGATGGACAAGTGGGGAGGAGTTAGGGCAGAACTTGTAGCAAATCTGAATTGAAGCAGAACACCTGCCACACATCTAAAATTACTGTGGGAAAGCAGGTGGCTAATTTATCACACTTGATTTTAACAGAATCCATACCTTGAATTAAGCCACTAATGATAAAATTAACCAGAAGTATCAATGTAGTCGTCTGAAACTAATGCTGTTAAGTGGTAGGCCCACTGGTAGGGATACGACAGTTCTTGAGAGAACCAACCAGCTGCTCCCAAGAAATGGCCAGTAAATCTAAAGAAAATGTATGGATATTTTCCACTAGAGAACAAAATCTGTCTTGACTTAGAAATATTAGCTGGAGAACTGCTTGCTTTTCTGCTAACAAAGTTTTTAAAAATTTAAGTTTGCTTATGCAAAGATGGTGAGAGGGAAAGCGAATTAATTTCTACCAGGTAAATGACTTTGTGGCACTGAAATCCTTTTTCATTCAAATCCAGATGTTTGTCCCCTACACTGTGAGGAAGAAATGAACAAGTATGGTTGCTATTTATGCCTTAAAGGAACCAAGAGTGCCCTCCCTGGTGGCACAGCAGGTTAAAGCACAGCACTAAGAAGCTAAAGCCACTTCGGCATGAGTTTGATCCCCAGCCAGGGAGGTGACCCACATGATGCCACAGACCTCCCCTGACCAGGCTGCTGCTCCCCTTAGCAGTGTACTTTGTCAGTCGGCCTGTTCTGCTCCCCACTCTGTCTCTGATGAATCCTCTCATCCCCCACACCTCTGGCCTGTACCCCATTCTGTATTCATAAATCTTAAAAAAAAAAAAAAGGAACCACAAGTGACCCTTGATTGGTTCCTGGCAATGTGACCTTGCACGTCCTTCGTGCTAGTAGGTGGTGGATGATATTGTTTTCCACCCTGAAGCTAGGGAGCCTGTTACACCGACTGGCTTCTCAGTTCTGCTTTACTCAGACACCGAGATGAATGTGTGCCTCGTTTCATTGTTGGGGTCCTGAGTTTGGTTGCCACGCCTGCTTGTGGAGCAGAAAGTCTCCATGAAAAGCCCCTCATAAAAGCCTTACAACCTGATACTCATTTGAGCTTCATTGGGCAGCAACTTTCCAATATGTCCCTGTTGTTGTGTGGCCTTAGACCAGGGAGAGCTTGAGGCTGGAGCTGGGCCCCTCAGCATGGCTGCTGCTCTGGGTCTGAATCCTCTGCTGGAATAAGTCTTACTATTGAGTCTTGTGAATCCTGGTGGATCACCAAATGAAACACTCATAGTCTCTTTTTCTCTGCAATGTCATTTTCTCTTGCATTCTACAGGAAGAATATTCCTAATGAAAGTTCAAAGGTATTGTCTGGAGGGTGTAGTGTTGGGGTTGTTAGCTACAATGGAGATTATTTTTAATTATTATTATTATTGTTATGTGGAAGGGGTGCATGCCAGTGTTGTGGGGTATGGGGTAGGGGTTGCTAAGAGGATTCACCAGAGACAGAATGAGGAACAGAACAGATGGATTGACTGAAATACACTGCTGAGGGAAGCAGCGGGCCTGCGGTGCCACATGGGTTCAAACTCAGGCTTTATTAGTGACAGCGGGATAGCTCTGAGACTTAACCCCTAGGCCACCAAAGAGGCCCAGGATACCTATTCTAGCAAGCAACTGTTTCTTTTCTTGGAAGGGAAAAGCACTCCTTTCGGTGAATTTTTGGAGAATTTTCTTGCAGGGTGTCCAATCCACTAGAACCTCAGAAGCATGTAATTCTAGCCAAAAAATGGGCTCTATTTCTTTTTCTTTTTTTTCCTTTAAAGTGACTGGAAGTCTCTGGAGATGTGAATCTCATGGTTCACAACCTTTCTGCTCCAGATAGAGGGATTGTATTTTTAACCTGATCCCTAAATAGAAAGATCCAAAGATGGAAATATGTGGAATATGAAAGTCCCTTATCAAAATGCATGAGAGTTATAAATCTGAAAGCATTCTTCTTTCATAAGCTGCTCTAAAAAGAAATGTTTAGTACTGAGTGTATTGGAGGCAATGAAGCAAGAACATTCCTTCTTGCTTGTGGGGGAGAGACTAACAAATTGCATTTTAAACAAGCGCTCTTTCTTCTCTAAAGAAAAAAAAGCAAACAATGCACTTAAAAGAGCTTTGCAGAATTTTACTACGGTATTTACCATAGAAGAGTTAATGATTAGCAACGCCTGCACTTGCTCCACACATGCTCTCTCTGTGCCACACTTTTTATAGGAAAAAAACATAATCTTGTAGGTGTGCAAAGAAAGGTTCAAGTTCCAGTTTGCTATTACCAATTGTGTGAACCCCAGCAAGTTCCTTACCCTGCCCATACTCGGTTGGCTCATTTTGTAGTAAAATGACCATCACTCACATCATCTTGTGCTTATGTGTCAGGTACTGACCTGCTCTATATTCCCTTAAGGAATGTGTCTTGCTGCTTTAGGGCTTCTACTTCCTGTTTCCACTCAGCCCGCTCCTGGTCTCCATCCTTGACCTCTGTGGCATTCTCTGACAGCAACCTCCGTAGATTATCAGGCTTTCCTTTCAGCCCCAGTTCTGGCCTCTGTGCTAGACCCTCTGAGTGACAGGGCCCTTCCTGCATGCCTGGGTGTGCATCCTCCCCAGCCAATTGCAAGCCATTGATATTTCTGGAATCTACCCTCAGAATCTAGCATCGCCCTGCTCCAACCATGCCCCATTTGCTGTCAGGCTGATCTTTCCACTAAACTCATCGTAAAATCCTGCAGGGCTTCTTAGCCTATCCTCCCTACCAGCAAACCCCTTGCTTCTAATCTCACAAAGAATTGTTCCCAGAGCACACCACAGGCTTTCCTCTCTGCTTTGTTTGCTGCCTGGAATGCTGTTCTCTGCTCTTCTGCTGCTAGGTTAACCCCATTTCCTCACTAAGACTCAGATCAGACACTGTCTCCTCCAGGGATCTTGTGCTTCTTCTGGGCAAGAGTCTGTGTTCTGGGCAATGGGCTTCACCTTCTACCTGCTGCCCCCACGACCCCCTCATTCTCAGATTGAGACCACCTGTCCTGGTCACTGGCACTGATAGGGGTCTGTGGATATTTGCTGGCTTATCTCAGCTCCTTTCCTGACCAAGCCCTCAGCTGGGTCTTGGCCAAATTCTTAGCAACATGTTAGCTTCCAGAGCATTCCACATATCAGACCCCCAGATAAACATTAACATGCAAATCTTTCTTTAAGAAACTCACACACAGGGCCCTCCCCAGTTGCGCAGCGGGTTAATGCACAGCACTGAGAATCTAAAGCCACTTCCGCATGAGTTCGATTCCTGCCTGCCCCGGGAGGTGACCACATGGTGTGGCAGACCTCTCCTG
>NW_004567105.1:37584078-37595435 GCF_000260355.1 Condylura cristata
TGCCTGTTCTGCTCCCCACTCTGTCTCTGGTGAAGCCTCTCACTGCCCCTGAGCCTCTGGCCTGTACCCCAGTTCTGTATGCACAAATAAATAAAAATCTTAAAAAAAAAAAAAAAACTCACACTCAAATCAGAGAAACAATATTAGACTATGAGAAAAAATGCTTCTGTGTAGCATAGAATTAAGAGCAAATCTAACTTTCTGAGGTTTATTTATTTATTTTACTTTTTAAAAAGATATTTATTTATGCATATAAGAACTAGGGTCCGGCCCTCCCTGGTGGTACAGCGGGCTGGGGTGCAGCACTGTGAAGTTATTCCCAGCATTACAGCATGAGTTTGATCCCTGATCAGGGAGTGACCCACATGGGCCTCTTGATACCCGCTGGTCCCCCTCAGCAACGTATTTCACTCCCTGAACCTCTGGCCTATACCCTAGTTCTGTATGCATAAATAAATAAATCTTTAAAAAAAAATAAAAAAAGAACTGGGGTCTGGGCTAGAGGTGCAGGGAGCAAAGTGGGTGATGGTGAGGGGATTCACCAGAGACGGAGTGGGGAGCAGAACAGACAGATCGACTGAAATTACAGCAGCGGACGAGTGTGCCTGTGGGTCAGCCTGGCCGGGGATCGAACTCACGCTCCAGTGGCTGGTGATAGCTTCATAGTGTTGAGACTAACTCCTTGCGCCACCAGCTTGGAATTCCTGACTCTGGGTATTAGTCCCAACACTGCACTTCTTAGCTTCAGAATATTATTTTCCTATTTTGTAGGAAATTTCCTATTTCCTGGGTTTGTACCATTGAAGGAAATAATACACAGCATGTAGTGGAAGTGTTATATTTGGAGGAGCAGGTTAATGTAGTAAAATATAAAAAACATAATCCACTGCTGAGGGAACAATTTGGTATTTGGTGAACTCTATTCTACTTTCTGTCTCTGTAAATTGACCCAATCTGGACACTTCATGTAACATTGTTCTTTTGTATCTTGCTTATCCCACTAAGTTCCCAGCCTGTGTTGCAGTGTATACCCAAATTCTGCTTTATTGTACAAGTGTGTGGACCACATTTTGCTTTCCACCTGTTCATACACCCTTGGGTGGCTCACCACTTTGGGCCATTGTGAATAACGCTGTGGAGAACATGGGTAATAGATAATGTATGAGGGCTTCTTGAATTCTACTAGACACAGCCCTCAGTTAGAAAATCATGGGTTGTATGGTAATTCTATATTTAAACATTTGAGAAATCGCCAACCTATTTCCATAGCAGCTGCAGCATTTCACACCCCTTAAGCAAAGCACGAGGGTTCGGATGACTACATGTCCTCACCAAACCTTGGTGGTTTTCATTTATTTTATGATAGCCGTCCTAAGTTGTGTGATTTAAAACAAGAACTGCCTACAGCTCTCTACACAGTCAGCATAACTCATAGAGAAGCTGAGCAGCTTCTTTCGACATGAAAGTTGTCCCTGTAAACAGAGGCTGGAAAACAGGAAGGAGAGGATACAAATAAGGCAAATCCAAAACAAAGGGAAAATTGCAAAATGAAGAGTTGAAGGTAGATGGAGCAGAAGGAGAGGTCCAAGCTGGAAGCTGAGGATTGCCTGGAGGTGTGTCAGCTGATAATCTTCTGAGAAGAGCCAAGGGGCTTTTCAGAAAAGCAAAGTGATGATTTTTAAAGGAATTCTGTAAGTTTTATTTTATTGAAAAATTATGTAAGTCCATGATATAAGTCCAAAGCCCATCTTTCACTCACGACTGCCAGGCCTCTGTTTCCCTCGCCTCTGGCATCTGCCATGAATGATCTCTTGGGTGTTCCTTCAGACACCCTCAGCTGATGCTCAGTTTCATGCTACTCTGCTTTCCTCAAGACTCTGAAGTAATCTGCCACCTCAGCTGCCCCCATGTTGGCAATGCCTGGTGAAGATGAAGAAAAGGCCTGTGTTTTGTGTTTGTTATGGAGCTGAGAGATGAACCAGGTGGGAGAAAATGTCAGCAGGCAAATGGAGGAGCACCTCAGAACCCCCAAACCTGCTGCTCTGAAGGGTTTCTGCCATCTGCCACAAGACAAAACATAGTCTAGTGTGTAAGACCTTCAATGGGAAAAAAAACTTTGTATTACATACAATTAGTGTATAATAAAGAGAAGGGAAAGAATATAGTTGAAATAGTATCCAAATGAAGTGACCAAAGTCACCCATTCCCTTGTGGGTAAATATCCTGCCACATGGGGTTGACCTAAAGCAGAGCCACTGAGGCCCAAAAGCCTGCCACAGTCTAAGTCATCCCCTGGTGGGGACCCTAGGGACGGGGCAGAAGAAGCCCAACATGTCTAGAACAGAAGGAGAAAAATTCAAGTCAAGATAAAGGCTGCCACTGTCAGCCTCCCCATGGGTTTTTCACCCACGTTTCTGTCTCTTTCAAGTGTCTCCTTCCATGTCCCCACGTCGCTGGTACAAGTCCAAAGCCAAGAAGCAAGTGCAGCTTCTTCACATGCCTCTGATCCTCGTGCCTCCTCCTGGTCTTCTCTTAACTTTCTCTAGTCTTCTCCTCTTCCTTGGATGGGCAGGGGACCTTTCCATGGAGATCACTCTGTAACAAGAAGACCCCAGTGAAGTCAGAAGAAATTGAAAAATAAAAACAGCACAAGATTATGAATGTATGGGGGATAAGCAAGTGGAAATATGTAGAAATGGTGGGTGGCATAGATAGCATTTAATGTTTTTGTGTCCTTTGAATAGAATAGGAGTTGAATTGCTGGGTCCTATGGAAGCTCCATTTTTCATAGCTTGAGACACTTCCACAAAGCTTTCCATAGTGGTTGAACCAGTATGCATTCCCACCAGCAGCAGTGTTACAAATGAATTCTATAGGCTTCCGGGATAATGGAAAAGACATTTCTAGACTACCCAGGGTCCCAGTTAGGCAGAACAATGAACAAATATTTTATTGTGAATGAGGGTCTTTTATTATATCAGTGTGCTTTTGGTAAGCCTGGAGGAGACATACATGTTGCTGGGTGGATGAATTAAAACCCTTTCCTGGAAACGTCTTTTTTTTTTTTTTTTGTCTCAGTAGAGATTCCGTTATTTCAAGTTTGCCATACACAGGATCAGGTATAACAAGAAGTGAAGGAAGGAGATGCAGAAATGCCTTTGGTTTCCCTCACAGAAGGGTCCACACCTGAGTTTACCACCACCACAACCCCAATCTAGGCATAATTGGAAAGGAACATTTCACCAAAAAGTAATCGAATGCAAGGGCAATGCATGCTAGGTAACCAGAAAAGATGGCGACTGCCATCCAGGACAACCCTGGTAACCTGTCCGAGTATTCAACTGGTTTTGAATTTGGGGCACTATGAGCTAAGGGCCATGTAACTCCACTATAGTAATTTTTATACCCATTTAAATGTCTTACCATTTTAATTATAGTTTTCCAAAATTTTGATTTTGCTTTTCTTTTTATAATAGTTTATTTTTACATCATTTTGTACATTACTTTTTATCATCTCAATTGTAATCCCCATGGGTTCCCCCCCTCTTTTTGATCCCGTTCCCCACTCCACCCCCACAAAATGTCTCTGGTATATGGGAAAATGTCTTTTAAAAAAAAATAAAACATTATTTATTTAGATGAAGAACTGGGGTGCAGGCCAGAGGTATGGTTGTGAGAGGATTCACCAGAGGCAGAGTGGGGAGCAGAACAAGCAGCTCTACTAAAATACACTGCTGAGGGGAGCAGGGGCGAGACAAGAGGTCTCCCACACATTGTGGTTCAGCTCCCTGGCCAGGTATGGAACTCAGGCCACAGTGGCTGGCAACAACTTGATAGTGCTAAGACCTTAACCCCTGTACCACCAGGGAAGCCAGGTTTTTATTTTTTTATTTTTTTAATGTGGACCATTCTCATTCCTTGTGGTTTTGATTTGCATTTCCCTGATCACTAACCTATTTTCATATGCTTGCTGGCCATTCACATTTCTTCTTTGGAAAAATGTCTTTTTAGTTCTTCTGCCCATTGTTTGATGGCGTTGTTTGTTGTGGTGTGCAAATATTTTCTCCCATTCGGTAGGATGGCTGTTCCTTTTTCATTCCTTTTTTAGCAATACATAAGATTTTAGTTTGGGCCCTCTCTGATGGTGCAGGGGTTAAGGACAGCACTATCAAGGTTTCACCAGCCACTGCTGCATGAGCTTGGGAGCTGACCCAAATGATTCAGCAGACCTCTCTTGTCTAGTCTACTGCTCCTGTGAATCCTTTCAAATGCTCCAACCCCCCACCCTCACCCCTGACTGCACATCTGGCCTATACCCCAGTTTTTGTATGTATAAACAAATAAATACTTTTTTTAAAAAAAAAGAGGATTTGAGTTTGATGTAGCCACAGCTGTTTATCTTTTTCTTTGTTTTCCTTTCCTTGCTCCTGAAAATTCCTAAAGATGTGCCTGAGGTTCATGTCATTAAGTGTTTTGCCTACATTTCTCTCAATATATTTTATGGCGTCAAAAGTTAAATTCAAGTCTTTTACTCATTTTGAGTTGATTTTTTTTATATGGTATAAGATAGTAATTTAGTTTTGTGTGTGTGTGTGTGTGTGTGTGTGTGTGTGCATATAGCAGCTCAGTTTTCCCAAAGCCATTTACTGAACGGTCTTTCCTTGTTCCAGTGTCTATTCTTTGCTCCTTTGTCATAGATTCGTTGACCATATATGTGCAGTTTTATTTCTGGGCTTTCAGTTTGATTCCATTGATCTGTGTGTCTGTTTTTGTTCCAGTACCATGTTGTTTTTATTATAATGACTTGGTAGTGCTGCTTGTTGAATTCTAGGTCTGTAATGCCTCCATTTTTCTGCCACTTAGTCAGGAGAGCTTTTGTTCTTTTGTGTGTGTATGTGTGTGTGTGGTTCACACGAATTTTAACAATGTTTGTTCTAGAAGAATGCCACTGAGATTTTTTGTTGGAATTGCATGGAATCTGTTAATTGTTTTTGGTAAGATGGTCTTTTATTATTATGTTAATTCTTCCCATCAATAAGCAGGGAATATCTTTCAATTTCTTTGTGTCTTCTATTTCTTTTAACAGTGTTTTGTAGCTTTCCTTATATAGGTCTTTCCCCTCCTTTGTTAGGTCTATTCCCAGGTATTTAATTTTGGGTGGTATGATTGTAAATGGGATGGTTTTTAAAATTTCTTCCTCTTGAGATTGATTTTCTGCATTTAGGAAGACTACTGAATTTTATGTATAGATTTTATAACCTGCTACTTTGCTAAACTGGTTTTTAATGATATAGTTTTTCTGTAAATTTTTTAGGGTTCTATAGATATATATCATCTGTATTTAATGATAGCTTCACTTCTTCCTTCCCTATTTGGATTCCTTTTATGTCTTTCTCTTACCCAATTGCCTTCCCCAATACCTCCAGTTCCATATTGAAAAGAGTGGACATCCTTGTCTTGTTCCAGTTTCTCACCATTAAGAATGATGTTAGCTGTGGTTTTGCCATAAATGATTTTTATTATGTTAAGATATGTCCCTTTTATTCATTTTTCTGAGGGCCTTCATTATAAATGGATGTTGGACTTATCAAATTCTTTCTCAGCACTTATTGCTATGATCATATGGTTTTTCTTTTCTTTTCTTTTTTTTTTTTTTTGTTGATGTGGAGAATTAAGCTAATTGATTTTCAGATTTTGAATCATCCTTCTGTTCCTGGAATAAATCCCACTTGGTTGTGATGTATAATCCTTTTGATGCTTTGTTGGATTCAGTTTGCTAAGATTTTATTGAGGATTTTGAATCTGTGTTCATTAAGGAGCTAGCTGTAGTCTTCTTTGTGTGTGTTTTGTCTGTGTTTGTCTTTGGTACTTGTGTAATGTTGGTTTCATAAAGTGTGTTTGATAATTTTCTTTTTTCTCGGTTTTTTGAAAGAGTTTTTGGGGTTAGTTTATTTTTGAACATTTGGTAGAACTCGCTTCTCAAACCATCTGGTCTTGGACTTTTGTTTTTTGGGAGGGTTTTGATTACTGTTTCAATTTTACGGCTTGTAATTTGTTTGTTAAGTTTTCTATTTCTTCTTTGTTCAGCTTTGGGTGATTGTATAATGCTGTGAATGCGTACATCTCATCTAGATTGTTGAACTTGTTTGCATATCAATGTTCATAATCTCTAATTATCCTCCGGATTTCTACTGTGTCTGTTGTAATTTCCCCTCCTTCATTTATGATCCTTCCTACTTAATCCTTACTTTTTCTTTTTGTGAGCCTTGCTAGGGGTTTGTCTATTTTATTTATTTTTTTTCAGAGAACCAGTTTTTGGTTTCATTGATCTTTTGGATTGTCTATTTCTCATTCATTTATTTCTGCTTTAAATTTTATTATTTCATTCCTTCTACTGGCTTTTGGATTTTGTTGTTCTTTTTCTAGTTCAAGTTGTAAATTAGGTTGTTTCATTGTGTTATTTCTTACTTCTATATATCGGCCTGTATTGCGGTGTCATTTGTCTCAAGATATTTTTTAAATTTATTCTTTGATTTCCTCATTAACCTAGAGGTCTCTCAATAACAAGTTGTTAAATCTCCATGTAGTAGGCAAGCTCCTTGTTTTCTTTATGTAGCTGATTTCTAGTTTGGTAGTTTTATGGGCTGAGAGAAGCTTAGTATTATTTCAGTCTTCCTGTATTTGTTATGTTTGTCTTGTGACCTAATTTGTAGATGATCCTGGAGAATAATTTATGTGCATTTGAGAAAAATGTATTCAGATATTTGGGGATACAGTGTCCTACAGATGTCTATTAGGTCCACGTGGTCTGGATCTTCATTTCGGGGGCTATTGTGTTCTTTCTTGTTATCTCTCTCTTGCTGAGTGTGGGATGTTGAATCTCCTACCAGATATGTGTTTTCTCCATTGTCTGTTTTCAAAGATGATAGTTATTGTCTTATGCATGTTGACACTCCCTCATTTGGTGATATATATTGATGAGTGTCATGTCTTCCTGGTGTACTGTCCTTTTGGTCATTCTATAGTGTCCTTCAGTGTCTCTTGTCTCCTTTTTTAGTCTGAAGTCTGTTTTATCTGCTATAAGCATAGCTACCCCTGTCTTCTTTTGGGGGCTATTTGCTTGTAGAATTGTTTTCCATCCCTTTAATTTCAATCTATGCTTACCTTTAGGTCTTAAGCATCTTTCTTGGAGGCAACAGAAGTTTGGATTCTGTTTTTTAATCCAACTTTCTACTTTTTTATTAGTAAGTTTAGTCCATTAACATTTAGGATGATTATTGACACAAGGAAGTCTGTTATTGCCATTTTGTTTATAATTTTGTGGTCTATTCACTATCTTGTTCAGGTCTTCCTGTTCATTCTTCTGTTGGTTTAGATTTTATTATAAAGATTTATTTATTTATGCATACAAGATCTGGGGTACAGGCTAGAGGAGAAGGAGGGTGAATGTATTCACCAGAGACAGAGTGAAGACCAGAATAGACAGACTACTGAAATCCACTGCTGAGAAAAGTAGTGGGCAAGAAAGGAGGGGTCTGTCTGTGCCATGTGAGTCACCTTCCTAGCTGGGGGTTGAATTTGTGCACCAGTGGCTGCGGATAGCTTCACAGAGCTGTGTTTTCTATTTTTTGTTTGTTTGTTTTTTTATTGTTATGTATTTTTTTAGAAGATTTATTTATTTGTCCATACAGAACTGGGGTACAGGCTAGAGGCTCAGGGGCGGTGAGAGGCTTCACTAGGGACAGAGTGGGGAGCAGAACAGGCAGATCAACGATGTACACTGCTGAGGGGAGCAGCGGGAGGGCAAGGAGAGGTCTGCTCACAGTGCTGTGTTTTTAACCTTTTGTACCACCAGAGAGGGCCCTGTTGCTTTAGATTTTTTTTTTTTTAAAGATTTATTTATTATGCATACAGAACTGGGGTACAGGCCAGAGGCTCGGGGCGGTGAGAGGCTTCACCAGAGACAGAGTGGGGAGCAGAACAGGCAGATCGACGAAGTACACTGCTGAGGGGAGCAGCGGGTGGGTCAGGAGAGGTCTGCCACACCATGTGGTCACCTCCCGGGGCAGGCAGGAATCGAACTCATGCGGAAGTGGCTTTAGCTTCTCAGTGCAGTGCTTTAACCCGCTGCGCCACCAGGGAGGGCCTGTTGCTTTAGATTTTAAGCCTTCTTGTAACATTTCTTGGAGTAGGGGTTTAGTAGTAGTGCATTTCTAAAGATTTTGTTTGCCGGAGAAGGTCCTTTTCCCTAGTAATGGAAGGAGAGCTTTGAAGGATAAAGTATTCTTCACTGGCATTTTTATTTTGGAGCTTTTTTAATATATCGCTCCATCCTAATCTTGCCCATAGTGTTTCTTCAGAGAAGTCTGATGTCAGTCTAATTGGGTTTTCTTTATATGTTATCTGTTTCTTTGCCCTCATCAGTTTCATATTTTTCCTTTGTCTTGGGCTCTTGAAAGCTTTACTATTATGTATTTTGCTGTGGTGAAAGGAAAGCTTTTACTACAGCAGTTTGGTGTCTTTCTAGCTTGTTGTGTGTCTATTTTCATTTCCTTCTTCAAGTTTGGAGTGTTGTCTTCAATTATTTCCTTGAATAATTCTCAGTTCCCTCATCTCGCTCTTCTTTTGGGATTCCTCTTTTAGAAGTTCAACTCTAAAAAATTGATATCTTCTTCTGATTCCAGTCAAACTAATATACCAATAGCCACACTAAAATTCTTTTCTAAGCTTACTTCTTTTTCAAATTTATATTTATTTTTATTGACATATAAGTAACATGCCACACAATCCATGTATAAGCCATAAATAAATTAATGTAACCATAAATTAATCCATGTAAAACCATAAAAGTATAAACCATAGCTTTTAATCTAGTGATAGAGTTGTACAACTATCACCACTAATTACATTTTCATCATCTCCATAAGAAACCTCATAACAATCACTCCCTGTTCCCCACACTGTCTTCTTATCCCCCACCCAACTCTATCCTCAGCAACAGGCAAATAAAAAACTGTAATTTCAGTCCTATAGATTTGATCATTCCAGACATTCCATATAAATTAAATCATATAATTATGGTTCTTTGTGACCAACTTAGCATGTTTTCAAGGTTCATACATATTGAAGCTCATGTCTGTACTTGATTTTTTTTTCTTGATGGATAGCATTCCATAATAAAGCTATACAAATGTATTTATTAGTCCCTTAAATGATAGGCATTTGCCTAGTGGTCACATTTTGGCTATTATGAATGATGCTGCTAAAAATGAGTACAGATTTCTCAATGGACATATGATTTCACTTCTCTTTACACATAACTTCTTGAATTTTCTACATTTATTTTCGTTATTGTTTTTCCCTGTCTCTCTCTCATCTTGTTGTCTGTTAATTTGAGTCACATCCTCAATTCATTTACCCTAAGCTATTTGTACAGTTGAAACTATGTAACAGGTACCACCTTCACCCATGCAAACATCTTGATGGGAGGCCCAGTAGTGTGCCTTGATTTGACCCTTGCTAAAGGGATGAGTTTGAATCAGCCACTGCACAAGAGCATTTCTCATGGCTGCTTTTTACTCTTTGGGGTTCTGAATGGTTGACTTTTGCAGTCCTCTAGGATTCCCAAATTTATGAACACACTCAATATTCCTCTTTCTGCTTGCAAACTGGCCAACTCTTTCCTGAGCCTGTTTATTTCTTTTTATACCTTGCCAAACATAGTAGTCAGTAACCAACATATGCTAGTAACATTCTATTTTCAAATTTCTTCTCCTGATGTTTCAAATTTTTAGAAACTTGACATGCCTTTTAAACTACCTCAGATGACAATTTGACCAAATGCTTTGCCACTGCAGAATATGGAGCTAATCCTTTCCTCCTCTAGTAATAGTTTTCAGCCACCTGCTACCAGCTCCTAAGCCAGTATCTCATTTTATGAGAGTTAATTAAAGCAGAAATTTCTGTAACACCCAAGACAGGCTAGTTAAAAAATAAATAAATAAAAAACAAATCCAAAACCTCAGAATCTTTTACTCTTTTATAAAACTTTATGTCTTGCTTATGGTACTTGTCCGATGTGGCTCATCAAGGTAATGAGAAAGTAAAAATAGCTTGAGTTGTAAAAATCTGCCCTGCCATTTATCAGATTGAAATAAAGGATACAGTTAAAGCCAGCTGCAAAGTTTGCAGGAAACAATATTTTCCCCAAGGGGACACTGCAGCTGTGAAGTCTCATAACAAGGCCCATTTCCAAGTGACTACAGCTTCTTACTCACTGAAAAATTACATTGTCTAAAATAAGAGACTATCAGAAATTTAAATAACTTTATTTAAATTGTTGTTTGAAATTATATCAGCAAGAAGGAAATAGCCAACTACTAACTGGGGTGGAGCTGGAGGGATAGGGTGATGCCTACGGAAGGCTGGATGCAGTGTTGACCTCTTTACCATGGTGGAGTATATCAAAAACCACTGGTTTCTTTATTAGTATTTTAAAATATTTAAAATCTTTATGTATTAATGCATACAAAAACTGGAGTGTAGGTCAGAGGTAAGAGGTGGGGACTGACGAGAGGATTCACCAGAGACAGATGGGGAAAAGATCTACTGAAATCCACTGCTGAGGGGAGCAGTAGCTGAGACAGGAGAGATTTGCTGTACCCTGTGGGCAAGCTCCCTAGTGGGGGATTAAATTCTGGCTGCAGTTGCTGCTTTTAGCTTCAGAGCACTGAGACTTTAACCCCTATGCCACCAGGGAGATCCCCAACATCTTTTTTCTTTGAATCTAACCTACTATCTACCCTTCCCCAGTACTCTGAAGACTGTCCTTTCTTTTCCCTTTTGTGAGATGCCTCAGTTTATCCAGTGTGCGATCTTCTGCATAGCAAGAGCAATATATCTTAACAAAGGCTTTTGTTTTCTTTCCAGTGACCTTGGGCTATTTGTGCTATGACAGGGCATTCCAGTCATTACAAACTTTAGACACTGTGTTTCGAATAATAAGATAATTCTAGATTCTTGTCAGGTCCTGCCTTGAACCTAAACAATCTTAAATGTCTGATTAATTTTTCCCAGAGGGGGAAAAAAAAAAGAAGTCTGCTGGCCTATGTAACACATCCTTACTTGTATATACTGTAGGGTTAGAAATAATATAGCTGGCCCTCCCTGGGGGTACAGCGGTTCAGGACGCAGCTCTGCAAGCTAGTCGCAGCTGTTTCGAGCGTGTTGGATCCCAGCCCCGGAGGTGACCCACATGGCGCGGCAGACCTCTCCTGACAGCCCGCCGCTCTCCTCAGCAGTGTACTTTGTCCATCTGCTTGTTTTGCTCCCCACTCTGTCTCTGGTGAATCCTCTCA
>NW_004567105.1:37596541-37603771 GCF_000260355.1 Condylura cristata
ATGGCACACAGGTGACTTGGTGATGGGAAACCCGCGGGGACTACAATTGAGATGGAAAAAAATGTACAAAATGATGTAAAAATAAACTTTTGTAATAATAATAAAAAAAGAAATAATATAGCTAAAGTCCCAAATACTTCAGGGCAGCTTCAAGTAGCAGCCATCTGCAGGTGTGCACAGTCAGCTTAGGATCCCTTCCCATCTCATCCCTCTAAGAAGCAAATGTTCTAAGTAGAGGAAGGACTGCATTGGGTCCCAAGTAGCTGCAACCTCACAATAATATTTAAAGAATAAAATGGAGGGAAAGGAGTTGTGTATGTGATCATTTTCCTACTCCTCATCATAATGTGATTATGCCTAGAAAACAGGGAAGAAGATCAGGAATGGATGCTGGGAGTTGGACCAAGAAATTTTGGAGTTAGGGAACAAGAGAAAAATAACAGAGAAAGTCATTGTCCCAACAAGGAGCAGCTGTGTCCAGGATTGAAGGAACTAATAAGAAAAGATGATGCATCAGGGACAAGTAATAGCAAGAAATTATTATCACCACTTGGTGTGAAAATGCAATGGTAAGGAAATGGAGAATGTATTGAAAACTGGAGGCATGGAATAGAGGATAACTGACAGGAGCTGTGGCTGCAGAAGAGAATTTGTCCTCAAAGGCCCAACTGCCTCTTTCTGATATTGAGTGATTGGTCTTAGGGAGAAGTTATCTCTTTTAGTATTTAAACTTTCTATACCTAGCAAGGCCCATTTGTGAGCTGAATTGATTAACCTATGGAGTTTCTGGACCAATACAAATCAGGAGATGGAATTGGGCATCTGTCCTGCACATCTGTGGGAGTCATATTTTGGAAGTTTCTAACACAGTTTAAAAATTAGTTTACTCTGGCCCTCCCTGGTGGCATAGTGAGTTAAACCACAGCACTAGGAAGCTAAAGCCACTTCAGCATGACTTCAATTCCTGACTGCCCTGGAGGTGACCACATGGCGCGGCAGACCTCTCCTGACCCGCCCACTGCTCCCCTCAGCTGTGTACTTCATCCATCTGCCTGTTGTGCTCCCCACTCTGTTTCGGATGAATCCTCTCACCACCCTGTGCCTCTGGCCTGTACCCCAGTTTTTTATGCACAAATTAAAAAAAAATTAGTGTACCCAGACCACACAAAGTACCTCTCAGAGCAACTCTTCTCACTTCCACATGCCAATCAATATTTTTGTTCTAGCTTAGCAAAACTACTCTGACATCTAAAAATGGCTCACATCAAAGAACAGCAACAACAAAATGCTGGTGAAAATGAGGAGATAAAAGAACCTGCTTCTACTGTTAGTGGGAAGGCAAACTGGCCCAGCCACTATGGAAAGCTGTGGAGTTTCCTGAGAACACTAAAAATGGAGCTACCATATGTCTATTCCACTGCTAGGAATCTACTCAGAGACCACAAAACACTAATTTAAAAAGAAACCTGCACTCCTATGTTTATTGCAGCACTATTTACAATAGCCAATATATGGAAATAACCTAAATGCCCCTAAAATAGATTAATGGAGCAAAAAGTTGTGTAATGGAGTATTACACAACAATAAAAAAGGCAAACTCATGCCATTGGCAACAACACGGATGCATCTGCAAGGGATGAAGCTGGTTGAAATTAGTCAGAAGGAAAAAGATAAATACCAGATGGTCTCTTTCTTATGTGGAATAAACCAAATGAAAAATTAAGAAAAAGTCAAAACTACCAAGCTGACCATAGGTCTGAAGCATCCAGCAAAGAAGGGGTGGGGGCAGGCAGGGGAGGGATGAACACAAGGAACTATGTTGACTATTCACAGGTGATAAGGTGGCAGGAGAACTATGGGGACTATAATGATGTAAGGAAAAAATTAATAAAAAAATACTCTGATATCACTAATTTCTCAATAAATTATTAAGTGCACAGACACACACACCAATTAATGTTAATAGTCATTCTTGGCAATGTGAAAACTATTGCTTTCAAAAATGATAATGGTATTATAAATTGGAACATATTTGCCTCCAGCATAGCAAAATATAATAAGTACCATAAATCCATTCACGGACACAGTCATTCCATTACAGTATATGTAGCTTCTAGAGATAATCTACATATGGAAAGCCATGGCCTGCATTAATTATAATGTTAAAAAATTCTAAAAAAATTAATGGTTCAACAATAAAGATATTATAGTACATTCACCAGATGGAATCCTGTATTGGTATTAAAATAATTAGTATAAAGTCTATGTAGCAACATATGTATGGGATAATCACTGCCATTTACTGAATAGTTCCTAAACCCCAGGCCACCTGTTACTGACACTGCAATTACTTTATTTCTGCCTTGTAATAATTTTGTTAATTATCAGCATGTAGTATCCTGGAAAGGTTGTTTGCTTTCCCCCATCCCTTTTGGTTTCTCCTAGTCCTCTCTAAGCTGACTTCTCATCTGCATGTGGTAGAAAGAGACTTATTAAAGAAGTTCCTGGCTGATTAAAAATATAAAGGTGTCCCTGGCTGAGCCCAGAGCATAGGTTTTTAATGATTGCCTTAAATTGTCTCCTATTTCATATATTTCACAGAAAAGAAAGAAATCCGGCGACAAATTATTACACCCACTACAACTTAAACTTCATAGAAGTTGCCTCTAGAAAAAACCTTGGAAGAGAATACACAGAATTGATGCCAATTGTAGTGGAATTTTATAGGGAATGACTCGTTTCTAAATTTTCTGCAATGTATATTTGTAGGCTTAGATACCTTAAAGTCCCTTGACCCCCATGGAAATAATTAGATTTTTAAATGATGAGTCATTCTTTTCTTGCTTTAATGCATCATAAATGTTTTGTTTTCAGAGTTTTAAATATGCTCAGTATTAAGGAAATATTGCTTAATCCATTTATGAAAGGCATGGCAATTAAGCTTTAAAGTTTTAGAGCTTAAGGAGAGCAGTAACTGTAATCTCACACAAGCTCATCCGGGTAGCACTTGGTGGATTTCAATTGGACGTACACTAGCTTACTTGATCTTTTTGACACCAGAAAATGTAGTAATTTAACTTTCTAGAAGTTGTTCAGAAAGCATGCTCCCTTGCCTCTGGGTGCAGTCAAGCCTCCCAGACTCACTGGCCAGTCTACTGCCCAGGGAAGAAACGGGGGTGGAGGGTGGGAGACCTAACACCCACACCAGCCAGCCCTGCATGCACAGCTGGGAACCCAGCTGCAGATTACAGCTGGTACTTCCCTGGAGAAATCCTCCCTGAAGCTGCTAGATAGGCAGTTTCTTAGAGCTTCTTCCTTCCCGCCACCCCCTCATTCTCTTTCCCTAGGCTGAGTTTTCCATTTAATAGGAAAAGCAATTCTACTTAGTGTTGCTCAACAATTAGCAGCTGCGGAAAGATCAGGCGCTTCTCTTCACACACTTCAGGTCCCTAACATTCCAATGGCCTGGCAGCTGCAGAAATCTTGGGGACTAGTTCTGCTCTGCCTGTCAAGAAACTCAGCAGAAACTGCAACTCTCCTTCAGACTTGCACCCCTTAAAGGAAAAGGGAAGGATCCAAATGCCCCTTTTCTTTTCAAAAATTATGAGATCTTGGGCTTCCCAGGTGGCCCAGGGGTTAAGTCTCAGACTGTCACCTCTGCAGTCTGATTTCCATCCCCAGCCAGGGAGCTGACCCACAAGACACAGCAGACTTCTCCTGTCTCACCTGCTGCTCCCCTCAGCAGTGGATTTCAGTAGATCTGCCTGTTCTACTTCCCACTCTGTCTTAGGGGAATCCTCTCACCCTCTCACCTCTGGCCTACACCCCAGCTTTTCTATCCAAAAAAAAAAAAAGTGTGAGATATTTATGATTATGATATTAACATGTACAAAAAAGAATTAATAAAATAAAACCACCCTAAGTCCTTTCAGAATACCACTAATCATATTTTATCAGAAATAGCCACTAATGATATTTTATAATTTCTTTTAAAAATATTTATTAGTATATTATTATATACAAGAATAATATTTTATGCTTTAAAAACATTAAGTGAAATATACTATAATTTCACAATTTGAGAATCACCTGCATATAACATTTAGTTTCCTACCTCCTTTGCAGCTCATATTATTTGGATCTTCCCATTTTATTAACTCTGTGTCATGAAAATGCTTTTACTACATGACACATAAAATCATAACTTTAGCAACCATCCTCTCTAGTTTGGTTGTAACATTAGCACCATCTGACTCCTTTTCCTCTATTCCTGAGCTCTGCTGAATCCTCATGGGCATTTAACACGCTTTAGCTTCAGCGAGAATTAAACACAGGAAGAGAAAAAGCGGCCATCTGTGCAGGAAGGTAAAACCAGTGTAAATTAAATGGGGTGTGAAAAAAAGCCACTTATACTCTTTAAATATGCGCTACTTAAGAGAAGCCTCACCTATGTACAAAGCTAATCACTGTGCACACAAGTTCCTGGCTAATAACCAACTCTGAGTATTTGTTCTCCAAAATGCAAAAGTGACCCTATTTTATAAAAAGAATTTTTAGAATTCCAAAATGATCCAAGAGATTTTGATCAAATCTTAAACATTTCAAGAATGGGAAGCCAGAAGCAAGTCTCCATTTCTAGCTTCAGTGCCATTTCCCTCCCCTCTCTGATCACCAGCTCCAAGCTATTTTGGACTGTGTAGATTCATCTGGGGCTGTTTGCTCACATACTGCCGTTTCTTCCTCACTGACAGGTTTTTGATTCTCCTTTTTTTTCTTATCACACTCTTCCTGGGATACCTGTAGTGGAAAGCCTGATAACAGAGAGTGATGGATTTTTAAAAAATTAATTTCTTTTTCTTCCATCATTATTAATTTAAAAAAAATTTACTTATTTATTTATGCATACAAGAACTGGGGCACAAGCCAGAGGTGCGGGGGCAGGGATGGTGAGAGGATTCACCAGAGTCAGAGTGGGGAGCAGAAGAGTCAGGCCTGCTGAAGTACACTGCTGAGGGGAGCAGCGGGCGGGAAAAAAAAAAGGAGACCAGGAGAAGTCTGCTACGCCATGTAGGTGACACCTTCCTGGCCATGGATCAAACTTGGTGCTGCAGTGGCTGTGGATAGCCTCACAGTGCTGTGTTTTAACCTGTACACCACCAGGCATTATCATCATTGTTCATTTTTGGATGTTTGGTTTCTCCCCTCAGGTGTAGTCCCTAAATTCTCCCACCAAAACAGCACCCATGATCTATCACCACAGTCCCTTGTACTCTTCCCTCCCCTGTTCTGATTCCTCTTTTTGTCCCTCCCTTGCTGGGTGCATCAGATTTATGGTCAGATTGCAAATTTTATCTTTTTTTCTTAATCTTTTGTATGGTTTCTCTGTATTAACCTATTTGTGAGCCCATCTGGTTTTTTTTTTTTCTTCTGACTTATTTCACTGAGGATCATCCCTTCCAGCTCCACCCATGTTGCTGCAAACAGCATGAGTTTGTCTTTTTTGATGGCTGAGTAGTATTCCGTTGTATATATAGACTACATCTTCTTGATCCAGTCATCTGTTTGGGGCATTTAGGTTCTTTTCATAGCTTGACTATTGTAGATAGTGTTATGATGAACATAGAAAGGCAGACTGAAAAAGCTGGATTTGAAGTCATTCTGTGCATTTGAATTCTGTCTATGTCAACTTAAACAAATCACTTATCTTCTTTGTCCCTCAATCTTCAATCTAACAAGCAGGGCCAATAGTTCCTACCTCCTAGGGCTATCTTTCCATGTTCATTACTTTCCTAGAATAACACCCAGCACACAATGAGTGCTCCATCACTGCTTGTGCTATTATCATTACTGGAAGATCTTCTGAGATGTTTTCTTTCACTTTTTCCCTCTACCCCAAGAATAAGCAGTGTGTTAGCATCCTATGCACTCTTCTATGGTCTAAGTTCTTGTTTGTTTTTATTTCTTCCAACAATCTGCCCTCTAGAATTTACTCTCCACTTTACAGATAGGAAAACTGAGGCTTGGAAAAGTTCCCATCTATCCTTGACAACTGCCTTACCAAATAGCAAACTCTTGTTTTGGCTCATATCCCCACAGGTGAGTCTGCTAGCTACACCACCAACACTACTTTAGCTCTCTAACCATGGATGTCAATTTAGTTTCTGCTAATTCCTTCTCATACAGACCAGAAAAGTCATTGTAAATCTCTTTTCTGCTTTCTCAGCTGCAGGCCTGGGCTTGAATTCAGCTTATGCCTCTTCCTTTTCTCATTGCCATTTTAATTACAAGACAAATATTAAAATTTCCATCTTCTCTTAAAAGTGCTTTATTGTTAATCTTTCTTGGAATATGTCACCTACATCTTAAATGTCCTTGAATTGAAGTACAGTATGTGCACCTTTAAAACAGATCAAAGTGTGCAATCATGGATAAAATGATTGGTATATGTTAATGGAGTTTGGGGATAAAACATCATGCTTTTAAGATTTTTCCAGCCACTGGTAAAGACTAGGATGCCTTACCACAGCCCTGCTCAGAATTCAGCCACAGTGTAAACTCCATCACTGCAGTTCCAGGAATGAGATTCTGCATTTCTAACAAGCTTCCAGGTGATGGCAGTGCTGCTGGTTCCTGATAGAAAGGGCTGAGTAGACATTCTCAAGCAAGATACTGAAGAATTACTTGAAGACTAAGAGAAAAAATATTAACTAGTATAATAAAGGAAACCAAAAATAATTTGAAGAAGATAATATTTCTCAAGAAGCAGAAAGACTCAAAGTTGTGAGGGATTCAGTTGTAAACTTGACAAAGGCCTCCTATTGCAAGTTTAAGTCTCAACACTATCTATCGAGCCATCAGCAGTCCTGGCCAGGGAGCTGACCCGCATAGCACAGTGGACCTCTCCTGTTTCTCCACTGCTCCCCTCAGCAGTGGATTGTAGTAGATCCTCCTGTAGTAGACCCCCACTCTGGCTCTGGAGAATCATTCATGTCCCACACCTCTGGCCTGGACCCCAGTTCCCCAGGCTTCCATGCCAAAAAAAACAAAAACCTCTTCCCTGTTCAAGAGTGTATGGAATACCATGATATATTGTTCCTGGCTTCTTTTGCTATTGCTATTTCACTAAACAAGGTAATGTAAAGTAGAGGAAATAAGATTCAAATTCTTTCATTCTAGTTTTTCAGACAAGTTGGAACAACCAGACCCTGGAACCATTTTATATGTCTCATC
>NW_004567105.1:37611181-37623627 GCF_000260355.1 Condylura cristata
ATATATATATATATATTGATTCATTCGACAAACATTTACTGAGCTGCTGTTGTGTGCTAGGTTGTTAAAAAGCTAAAAGCATGCCTCTCCCCTCCTGATGCTTCCTGACTGTTGGGGAGGACAGTCTCTTAATAAATAAATAATTACAATGTAGGGCAGGATCCAGGTTAGTTTGTGTTTCAGAAAGCACTGCCCCAAGCAAAGGACCACTGAACTACAGGGGAGAGAGATTAAACAGTCAGAAGTGGGGAGAGGGAGTCTAGTTAGAAGTCTCTTGGAAGGTCAGGTGGAGATTAAAGCCTCTAAGAAGAAAATATTGGATTTTCTGCTTAGATTAATGGATTGCCAGTGGCCTGTCAGCCAGCGCTTTAGATGCCCCCATTCCTTGCAATACCCTTGAGGATGGAGGACAAGGGGTGATCTAGTATCCCTTTTGTGCTATTATGATGGTGTAAGTGTCCGTATTGTAGCTACAGGATCATGTGATAATACTCATTGCTGAAGAAGGCACAACAGAACAAATGGACTTGTAATGGTTTTCTTTTTAGAGTTTTATTTTATTTATTTATGCAAACAAGAGCTGGGGAATAAGCCACAGGTGCAGGGGTGAGAGGATTCCCCAGAGACAGAGACACAGAGTAGGGAGCAGAACAGGTGATCTACTGAAATCCACAGCGGAGGAGAACAGCGGGTGAGACAGGAGAGGTCTGCTGCTCCATGGCGGTCAACTAGCTCCCTGGCCAGGGATCAGACTCAGGCAGCAGCAGCTAAAGATAGCTTGATAGTGCTGAGACTTTAACCCCTGCACTACCAGGGATGCCCCTTATAATGTTCTTTTTTCTTTTATTAAAGATTTATTTATTTATGCATAAAGAACTGGGGTACAGGCCAGAGGTACAGGGGCAGCAAGAGGATTCACCAGAGACAGAGTGAGGATTCATCAGATCAGGCAGGTTGAGGGGAGCAGCGAGTGAGACAGGAGAGGTCTGTTGTGCCATGTGGATCACGTCAGGGCAGGGAATCAAACTCACACTGAAATGGCTGTGGCCAGCTTGCAGTGCTGTGCTTTAATCTGCTGCGCCACCCAGAGGGCCATAATGTTCTTTTTAAGCACATTTAATTAATTGTGATAAAGTTTAATGTGTCCCCCTAGAATGAACACATAGAGTTAAATTTCAGGTGAAAAAGAATAAGATAATATAAGGAAATGTGACAAAGTAAAGGAAAAGTATAGACACGTCCAGTCCACTCCCAGTAAAATTTCCTTGGCCAGTACCCTGCAGAGTAGAGCAATAGCCACCCAACCAAATTTGTTAAGAAGTCTACCCAAGCAAATTCAAATTCTCCAGAAGGATTTGTGTGTTCACTTGCATAATCATTAATAATGACCATAATCCAAATGTACATTTGTAGACTAACAATGAAAAATTAACCTTTGTAAATTGGTGGGTGAGATGAAGAAATAAATGACTTGATTCGGCAAATTTGGTCCCCAGTGCTGCCGGCCACTCAACCCACATGTCTCGGTGAGGCTGCTTCTCAGCTATTACAAGCACTACAGAGTCAAAATAAATTAAAATTGCAATTCAGGTCCTCCCCGGTGGCACAAGAGGCCTGAGATCCACTCCCAACCAACGAGCTGACCCACATGGCACAGCAGACCTCACCTATCTCCCCGCTGCTCCCCTCAGCAGTGGATTTCTGTCCATCTGCTTGTTCTGCTCTCTACTGTCTTTGGGGAATCCTCTCGCACTCCTTGCACCTCTGGCATATACTCCAGCTCTTGTATGCATAAATAAAATAAATCTTTAAAAAAAATAAAAGTGCAATGAGACTTGGGAGTTGCTGCCTCACAGAATGTTAAGCTAAGAATTTTTTCAACTGTAGAACTGGTATGCAATCAGAGGTCTGTGTGTAGCGGGGAGGTGAAAGGACTTACCAGTGACCACCAGTGACAGAATGGGGAGCAGAATAGGCCAGTCAAATGAAACACACTGCTGAGGGAGCAGCAGGTGAGACCAGAGAGGTCTGCTGCTTTATGTGGGTCACCTTCCTGTCTGGGGATAGAATTCAGGCCATAGTGGTGATGACTCTAAGACTCAACCCCTTGGCCACAGTGAGGCCCCCTAGTTAAGGCTAGAACAAAAATCTATTGAGTCGATTTTCATCTCATGAAAATCTTAATATTCTAATAATATTTAGAAATATATTTTAGGGCCCTTCCTGGTGGGGCAACAGGTTAAAGTGCTGCTCTATGAAGCTGTCCACAGGCACTGCAGCATGAGTTAGAATCTTGGCCACAGAGGTGAGCCACATGGCATAGCAGACCTCAGTCTCTGTCTCTGATGAGCTCTCTCTGATGAGCTCTCTCAGCCCCCCCATCCTGCACCTCTGACCTGTACCCCAGTTCTTGTATGCATAAATAAATAAGTCTTTTATTAAAAAAAAAAGAAATACATTTTAGTTGTGTTAACAAATGTAAACTATCACTGCATAATTTTTAAATTTTTATGACTTCCTCAACCGAGGGAGACAGATCTCTCACACTAACTACAAAATCCTTGAATGTCCAACAGAATGTATGGCACTTAGTAAATGTAAATAGATCCAAAGAATGAATGAATTTGAAGTGTGAGGGAGCCGAGCAAACACAGTCCCTGTAGGCAGTTGTGCCTCTCACGGAACTGTTTCCCAAGATGGCGTCCATTGGCAAAGAGGGTCTGGGTTGGGGAGAATGATTAAGAATTTAATTTTGAGCATGTTCCACTGGAGTCAAAACTGTGCACCTCCACTATAGAGGCAGGTAGACCTATGTGTCGATAAGTAACTATACATACATATCAATAGAGACTGTCAGTTTCAAATGCCTGGCAAAAATGACCCCCACTGTAAGCATTGTATGTTTACAATAAAACTGAATGAAAAATTCTTCAAATAGGTGGGTAAGGGTTGCGGCTGGTAATTGAGCAAGGACAGAGATGACAAATACCAGCTGCAACTGAGGGTTAGCTGTTTAACTTTGATACTGCATGGAGTACCTTTTGCACCCATGTATTTACTGTGAAGAATTCAGGAGGAGTTGCAGAGGGAAGCGAGGCGACACATACCTGGCTATAGGAGGGGCCGTGGTCATACAGGCGGTGACCCCTGTCTGTATGGTCAAGGCCACTGGTTGTCTGTAGAGATGGCTGATGAGTATTTGCTGTCCATGCATGGATTTCCCTGACAGATCATTTACAGTGCAGCTCTTGCCAGCAAGTCTCTCTGGACTACTCAGAGATCCAAGGCCATTGGCTCATGATGCTCTTTGCAGCACTGGGCTTCTTTGCTCAGGTACCTTTCAGGCTGGTGGGAGAGGATGCTAGAGTCAGGCAGATTCTGAGCTGCTGTGTTGTCATGTCCTGAAGTGCTGGTGGAAATAGCCTCACAGCTCATTCACTTTCCAGCTGACAGGCCTGCCACAAAGAGTGAATTCTGTGTGGATGCTGGGAGTCACGGGAGGTGATGGTGCCCTTGTGGCAATGAGACATTAAATGCTGAGGACTGCAGATCTAAGTGAGCTGCAAAGGTCTGCATCCCTCAACTGTGATAGAGACCTTCTCACTCTGCTCTTGATTCTACTGTTCTTGAATGCAAGGGGTCCTGCGGTCCTCTGGGGGGCAGAGGGGAGCGCCCAGACACATTGTCAGCCTAGAGCGTGGGATGAATGTCTGTCTTCTCCAATGCCAGGGACGTTGCATTTATGACAGTTTTGCCTTGTCAGTTCTTACATGGTTTCCAATACGATTGTGTGGGTGGGTGTTATAAACTGATAATTCATCGGTGTCACAGACAGGTTGGAACTTTGCCAGAATATCTTGAAACATTTGAAAATTTATTTCCCTAAACCAAAGGAAGATGTCAGTTCCCTGCTATGGATTGAAGTTCATAGCGTTACTCACCTAAAAGCTCACCCCTTGCCAGTTTATGAACATTCCTATAAAATCAAAGGGCCAAGTGGCGCAAATAGGGCAATTTTGAAATTTCAATTATCTGGAAATTTCAAATGAAAATAGTATGTCTTGAATTATTTTCATGGTATTTTAAAAAAGATTTAAGATATATTTAAAAAAAAAAGATTTTTAAAGATTTATTTATTTGTGCATATAGAACTGGGGTACAGGCCAGAGGTGCAGGGGCGGTGAGAGGAGTCACCAGAGACAGAGTGGGGAGCAGAACAGGCAGATCAGTGAAGTACACTGCTGAGGGGAGCAGCGGGCGGGTCAGGAGAGGTCTGCTGCACCATGTGGTCACCTTCCAGGCAGCAGGGGATCAAACTCATGTTGAAGTGGCTTTAGCTTCTTAGTGCTGTGCTTATAACCTGCTGTGCCCCCAGGGAGGGCCTATTTTTATGGTATTTTAACATTTATATTTTCCTGCCTATAGCAGCATGCTTGAGGTAAGTGGGAAGAATAGATTTAAACTGGGAATTTTTTCTGACATCAGAAAATGGTTACTAATCCAAGTGTAAAGCTTTATGTTGGCAAGAGGATGTTAGGGGCAATCTGAAACCACCATCTTTAGTTTATTTGCATAATTGGATTGTGATTTGTGCCTAGATTGTGATTAGCACTTAGAAAGAACATTTAGACTCCAGGTTACTATCATCAACCCTAAATAGGAATTAGTGGCTGGTGGGCTTACCCCAAAATAGCAAGCTTATACTTGCACTCAGATCTAAAAGCCCTTTAGATTTATGGGCAAAGGAGACTCACCAAGGTTGAGGCAACTCACACTTAAATAGATCATATCTCTTGTCATCCTGATGTTAGCTCCTTATGTCAGAAAGTCTGTCCTCTTGATATGAAATTCATTGTACAGAAGGTAGATTTAGAGAATAAAGAAGGCATGTGAAGGTATTAAAAGGGATCCTTTTACCTAAAAGGATTATAATTTCTTCTTTTAAAATTAATTGGAGTTAGACCTAATTAAATATCTTGTGTGATGCATAGAATTTCTTAGGAAATAAATACTACCACACTGGAACACACTGAAAAGTACAGTATTTCCTATATTAAGAACAATCATTTAGTGAGTCTACCATATGACTCAGTAACAACACTCTTAGGAATCTACCCAAAGGCACAAAAACATTAATTTGAAAGGAAACCTGTACCCTTATGTTTATTGCACTTTGTTTACAATAGACAAGATATGGAAACAACCTAAATGGCCCCAAACAGGTGACTGAATCAAAAGGATGTGCACCACTCCCTAGTGGTGCAGTGGGTTAAAGCACAGAACTATGAAGCTAGCCAAAGCCATGGTGGAGCACATTCTATTCTGGCCGGGGAGGTGACCCAGATGACACAGCAGACCACTCCTTATCCGCCCACTGCTCCCTTCAGCAGTGTATTTCAGTTAATCTGCCTGTTCTGCTCCCGGCTCTGTCTCTGGTGAATCCTTTCAACTTCCTACACCATTGGCCTGTACCCCAGTGCTGTATGCATGAATAAACAAATCTTAAAAAAAAAAAAAAAAAGATGTGGGCCCTCCCTGGTGGCGCAACGGGTAGGATGCAGCACTGCAAGCTAGCGACAGCCGCTTCAGTGCGAGTACCATTCCCAGCCCGAGTTGATCCACATCGAGCTCCAGACCTCTCTTATTTCGCCCGCTGCTCCCCTTGGCAGTGTATTTTGTTAGTGTGCCTGTTCTGCTCCCCATTCTGTCTCTGGTGAATCCTCGCACAGACCCTGCACCTCTGGCCTATACCCCAAGTTCTGTATGCATAAATAGATAAATCTTTAAAAAAAAAAAAAGATGTGGGCCCTCGCTGGTGGTGCAGCGGGTTAAAGCACAGCACAGCAGACCTCTTCTGACCCGCCCGCTGCTCCCCTCAGCAGTGTACTTCATCAGTCTGCCTGTTCTGCTCCCCACTCTGTCTCTGGTGAGTCCTCTCACTGCCCCTGCACCTCTGTCCTGTACCCCAGTTCTGTATGCATAAATAAATAAATCTTTAAAAAAAATGTGGTCTTATACACATGGACTACTATTCAGCCATCAAAAAGATAAACCCATGCCATTGGCAGCAACATGGGTAGAGCTGGAAGGGACGATGCTTAGTGAAATAAGCCAGAAGGAAAAAGAAAAATGTTGGATAGTTTCTCTTATAGAAGGAGTATAGGGGGATCAAACAAAGGGCCAAAAAAAAAAAAAGATAGAACTTGCAGGCAATGATAGATCTGAGGCATTCAGCAGGGGAAGGGAAGGGAGGAGGTCAACATAATGGAGGGAAGAGCATAAGGGACTATGGTGATGGTTCACTATATGATGTGGTGGTGGGCGTTTTATGGGGACAACATCTGAGGGGAGAAATCAAATATTGCACAAAAATGAACAATGATGTAAGAAAGTAAGTTTAGTAATAAAAAAGATTGAAAGCAAAAAAATGATAATTATGTACCTGTTTTAGAAATGTACTTGTTTTGTTAACGGGAAGGATGTCCTAAAGGAACTCTGCAGAGCCTTATGGACTCCACCCCCTACTCCAGCTTTCTGGACACTGTCCCCTTCTTCAGTGATTGGAAACTACAACTCCCAGCAGTACCAGGGAGAGAACTGTAAGGACCCAAGGGCGGAGTCTCAGGAATGAATTCTGGGACATTTGGGGGATAAATAGGGCATGACTGGATCTCACTTTCTCTCGCTCAGGAAGCAGCTCTCTGGACTGCGTGACTTGGTGTGTTCAGTCAGCCTAGCCGTAAGGTATTCCACTTACTTTGTATCCCGCTCTTTCCCTGGGTTTTGTTTTCTATTCCTTTCCCCTTTTGTAAATAAGCCCGTTATTGACCCTTTTGTGTGTCCCTGCTGTAACTGAGTTGTGAGCACATGGGTGAGGCCCCACAGACAGGCAGCCCAGTCCATTCTGGGCTACCCTGTACAACTGCCAGCTGTAATAAAGCCGTAACTCCTCCTCCCCAAAGTTAACTTTTAGCTGAAAAGACAAAGAAATGTCCCTTCTGCCCAGGGAGATGAGAAGCCCCAATATCCTCAGATGACCTGCCCTGGTCTGGCCCCAAGTGGTACATAAATTTCCCTAGTGATTTGCCCTCCAGTATTCCTGCCTGGTAAGCTTGTCATTCATTTCTTCCTTCTCTTATCTATAGGCACCCTTTCTTTGATGCTTTTAATCACTCCCTGCTACCATTCTGTTTCTTTGTCTCTTGAAGGACAATTATTTCTTTGGCTATATTGCCTTTGGACATGAAAGTTGATAAGAAAGTAAGAATGATCACACTGGACAGGGACAAAGGAATCGGCAGCCCTATATCCTGCTTCTAGAAGTATCACAAAGGGATGACTCATGGAGGGTTTATAGCCATCCCAAGGCCTAGTAGCTTGACTATTTGACCTGGATCTGTCACTTGGGAAATTTTATTATCCTGGCTTTGAATGAAGACCTGTAAGCATGATTTTTTACTTTGACTTGCCTGATTCCAAAGTCCAAGTCTTGACTTTTCATATTATCAGTGAGCATTGTGCTTATTTTTAGAGTGCAGATTCCCAGAAATGACATCAATGGGACTTGATTGAGTTCCTCTTACTTATTGCCAAATTATTTTCTAATAATCATTATTTACAGACTATTTACAATGTATGTTGAGCTATTTAAAAGTTTATAAATATTAACATACACAGTTTCACATAACCTTAGATGGTAGATAATTTGTATTTCCATTTTAAAGGTGAGGGAACTGAATTGAAGCACAGAGGACTTAAGTATCTTGGTCAAGGTCATAGAGTGTTGTTGCTATCCCACTGAGGGGCGTGCTAACACCTACGTTTGCCCAAAGGTAGGAGACTCCAAGCAGCAAGAAGGGGAAACAAAGAGTCTGGAGTCCAGAGTCTATTTATTAGGACCATCCATGGGTATATATAGGGTCTGATATGCCTTGTACTGGAGGGGGGGGGCAGGAAATGTACCCAACACAGGGGTGGGGTACATGTTTGTACAGGGGGCTGGGGCTTCTTGCAGTTTCTGCTAAAAACAAGGTAGTGAGCTGCAGCTGTCTGCAGGACAGAGTGCACTGTGCTCTGCTGGCTTGTTTGTTGGCCTTATTGGGGTGTGTGCTCACCCATGCACATCAGCCAGGGTGGATAGGAGCACTTGAGGTCTTGTCGAGTTAGCCACAATAGAACAGGATGGGATGCAGAACATCTGGTCCCAGCACCCATGTTTTTAACCCTAAATTCAATTTCTCACAAAATGTTGTACCAATTTACACTGGTTCCATCAGTCAGTGCAGATGGTATAGTGATACTGGAATACTAACGTTTAACATATTCTTTTGTAGATACTAAGCTTACCTTAAAGGTAAGATTGGGAGTTGAAATGCAGGACTAATTATGTTCTAGGACCTTCTGTCTTTAGGACATTCTGTCTCCCACATTGGGAAAAATGAGAATAGAGGCTCAGGCTTGACAGGTGTCTCAGGATGGGGCAAACATAATAGAATCCTCCATGCCTATTAATTTGGGCTTCGAAAGCTCATTGTCCCATGTCTATTTGTGCAAAGCATGCAAAATAAGAGGTACTCTTTATTGAGTATGCTTTTTTTAAAAAAGATTTATTTATTTATGCATACAGAACTGGGGTATAGGCCAGAGGTGCAGGGGTGGTGAGAGGCTTCACCAGAGACAGAGTGGGGAGCAGAACGGGCTGATTGACAAAGTACACTGCTGAGGAGAGCAGTGAGTGGGTCAGAAGAGGTCTGCTGCGCCATGTGGGTCAGCTCCGGGGCGGGGATCGAACTCATGCTGAAGTGGCTTTAGCTTCTCAGTGCTGTGCTTTAACCCGCTGCATCACCAGAGAGGGCCCTGAGTATGTTTTTCTGTACTAAGTATTGTGATTCATATAGACAATGTGTAATTTGATCATTTGTTGGGTATCATCATTTCATTGGCAACAAGCTAAGGAGATTTATTCACTGTTTATCTGTCTAGTAACACATAAGGGTCAGGTGTTGGGAGTGACCAAAGATTTACTGACAAGGACTGAATTAGGGCGGTAAAGAATTGAGACTTGTATCCAGGCTTGATAAGGTGGTAATAAACTGACCTTGCATCCGGGATGGGACTAGCTGAAGGCGATAAGTTTGATAATTAACTGGGCCTAGCATCCGGGAGATACAGGTGGGAGGAACTGGGCCTAGCATCAAGGGGCACAGCCATGAGTCACCCCTTTGGAATGTGAACCTAGAATCTATATAAAAGGCCCTTCCTCCCCTTATTGGGTTGGCAGTAGCTACAGACCCTCCTTTGGAGTTCTGTTTAGCTGCTGTCCATGAGCATTAAAACTTTACTTGTTCAGCCTTTCTATTTCCTGTCTTTCTTTCTTGCGGCCCGTCACAGAAGTTGGGACAAAACATCAGGTAATTTAGACAACAGATTTCTAGGACTGATCATTGGCTCAGTTTAACTTGAATAAATGAAACAATATAACCACAGTCAGCTACCCTATGAGATTAAAAATTAAGTGATCCTCTGAAGCTGATCTGGGCCAACATCAGAGACTAAAGACATGTTAAGGAGACCCATTATGGAATTTTAATTTTAATTAAGTTTAGACTTAGTGGGAGTTGCTGTTCTCCTGTCAGAATTTTCAAGATGTTGAGGCAATAATCAGCAGTGCTACTGAGGGGGTCAGGACAGACCATGTCACATATTTATTTATTTATTTTTATATAGATTTATTTATTTATATTTATTTTATTTTTTTATGCATACAAGAGGTGGTAGGGAGTGAGAGGACTCCCCAGAGACACAGTGGGAAGCAGAACAGTCAGATCCACTAACATCCACTGCTAAGGGGAGAAGTGAACGAGACAGGAGGTGTCTGCTGAGCCATGCAGGTCAGCTCCCAGGGGATTGATGTCAGGCCACAGTGACTGGTGATAGCTTGATAGCACTGAAAGTTTAACCCCTGCGCCACCAGGGAGGCCCAATTTTGATAATACTGATCAAAAAACACGCACACAAAGTCTGGGAAAACCCACACTTTCCTCTGCGGCTTTTCATGCTCCCAAATAAATCTGGCCTGGCACTAAACAAACTTTGTGTGTATGAGTTTTGATCAATAGTATCAAAATTGGGCCTCCCTCGTGATACGTAAAACTGGGGTATAGGCCGGAAGTGTTAGGGGTGAGAGAACTCACCAGAGACAGACTGGGGCACAGAACAGGCAGATCTACTGAAATCCACTGCTGGGAGAAGGAGCAGGCGAGATAGGGGAGGTCTGCTGTGCCCTATACGGCTCCCTGGCCAGCGATGGAACTCAGACCTCAGGGGTGACATGCTGAGATTTAAGCCCTAGGCCATCAGGGAGGCCTTCTCACAAATGTTTCAAGGGTGAAATGGAGGGCATTTATAAATTGCATGACCTGCTTTTTGTCTCTCAATAAACACACAGTGAGTGTGGGGGCTGCATCACAACACCTGTTGCCCCCAGTTGAGACACAGCAATTGGGGTTAAGTACTGAGCTGCTGAAAGACCTTCTGATAGGAAATTCCACCTCTAAGTAGTCCAGAAGCACAGAGGGCGCCCAGTCCTCTCCAGAACATACCCTACCCCAGGACCCTTCACAAAAGAGGATGTTACAGTCCAGGTCCAGATTGTCAACTAAAACCTAGATAAGGGATGAAGGTTCTTGAGTTCATCCAGAACTGGAATCTCTTCCCTTAATTTTCTCTTCACCACTTCCTGTCTTAAGTGAACATGGCCAGTTCAGGCTGTCTGAAACTGCTTTCTTGTTTATGCAAAGAGGAAAATACTTGCAAGGTTTAAATAAGATAATATTTAATTGGGACTGAAATATTTAATGACTGAAATAAAATATTTAAATGACTGAAATCTCAATTCAACAATGTTGAATCCAATTGAAAAAACTATAGGTAACTGCAGTCATTTTCTGGGTAGAACTTCTGCAAGAAGTAACCATGCTACATGAGATGAGATACTCTTCAAAGAAACACTGGTAAATACACATTCTGCTTAACCATGTTAGCATTTCAACAGGTTTAGGCTCTATGCACAGCTTACCTACTTAAGATTTCTTAACTTTATTCATAAGACTTATTTGTGCCAGACAGGTTCATGCTATGTTGACATATATTTCATACCAATATTTTATACCTTGGGGGATGAAGAGGGTGAGGGAGAAGAACCAACTTGTTGATGACCTGTAAAATATTACTATGATATGGGTACAATTAACCTTCCTTTTTACTACTGGAGAAACAGGACTTGGACAGAAGCCAAATAGGTGAGGGAAGCTGGCATGCATCTAAATGTGAATGCTGGTGGGTAGGCTACCATCCTTTTGCCTCAGTTAGTGTGCCTTGACTTCAGTTTCAAGAGCATTGTTGAACTAAGAGAGACCATGTGCTGCCTTTCGACAGGATTAAGGTTTTAGTCACTTAGCGAAGATTTGGAATTTGGTCTTCATCGTCCCTTTCCTGCAGTGATTTTTGCTTTTAAAGCGACAGCCGCTTCATTACAGTGAAGACTCACTCTCCTCGCTTGGAATGCTCCAGGTAGATTAAATTTTGAGTTATGATTCACCTTCCCTTTCCTGTTTTGATGGAACACAGAGACTGATGCATTCATGTCAATAAAATGCTCGGTTTCCACCCTGTACATTTGCACTGTACAGACAATCTAATTGGCAGGTGGCTTTCCAGTCGCCATTTTAAGGAAACACAACTCCCCTACAGGGAAGCGCCCAGTCCAAGGGGTCTGTGCCCCAAACAAAGAGTAAGCAAAATAAAGGGAGGCAGGCGAGCCTGCAAGCCACCTCCCCTCGACCTGCTCCATAGCTCCCCCGGGACCGGGGAGGTGCAGCTCGACTCCTGCCCTGTGCCTATGGCCCGGCAGGATTGCGCGGGGCCTCCCGCACAGCAGAGTCCTTTCCGGGCTCTCCGCGCCCAGGCAGGTGAGAGCCAGGGCTTCGAAGAGTCTTTGGGGACGCCCCACACCCAGTCCCCGAAACAGCCCCACCGCACAAATCCGGGGCAACCTCTCCAGGCCTTCGGGTGTGGGGTCTGGTGAATGGGAGGCGCCTCCTAGGCGGGTCGGGGACAAAGGGCTCACAGAGAAGCCCGTGCGCGCGCGGCTCCGGGGCCCGCTTCCCAGAACCTACACGTCGCCCCGCTGATTGACAGCCCCCAGCTCCGCTCGCGGCGCAGTCCCCCAAACGCAGCTCCCCTTGCCCCTCGGCCCAGGCTGGGCTCTGGCATACCCCAAAAGAGCCTCCCAACCCGGACACACGGGCCTGCACTCCGCGCGGACCCCAAAGCCGTTCCAACTCCAGCCTCGAGGGCTCTGGTCTCTGGCCCCTGTCGCTGGGCACGGGTCTCGCTGCCCGGCCCCGGGGTCGCGGGGCGGGTGTCCCGGGAGCGCGCCGCCTGGG
>NW_004567105.1:37623806-37637340 GCF_000260355.1 Condylura cristata
CGCGGTGGAGGCAGGAGGCATGGATTCCCGGACCGTTCCGTGAAACCCGCGCCATGGCCGCGCGAGGGCCTTCCTCTCGGCAGTAGGAGATGCCTCGGACCCGAGCCCCGCAGCGCCCGGGCGTGTCGGTGTGAGTCCGAGGCCGGCGGGTGGCGTGGGGGTGGGGGTGAGGGTGGGGGGTGCTGATGCAATCGGTTTCGAAAGGAGGAGGCAAGCGGGAGAGCGCAGACTGGGGCAGCGGAGCGGCTGCTGAAGGTCGCTGGAAGCCTCGTTCTTCGCCTCCGCGGGAACCCGCCCCTGCGCCCAGGCTCCCGCCGGGAGCTCACCCGCCCGCCCGCTGCGGCGCCTCTTTCCCGAGAGGCCGCCAGACCTTGACACAAAGGACAGCGCGCGGCCGGTGGACATCCCGGCAGGGCGGACCCTTGGCGGCTCCTCTAGCCACGTTCCTTTTATTGCCCGAGGTGAGGCGATTTAACGTCCCGGGGGGAGCGTGAGGCGATTTAACATCCCGGGGGGAACGGCGGGAAGGAAGGATGCTCAGGCTGGGGCGGGAGACCCAGGAGTCGCCGCACGGCGAGGGAGTGCACGGCGGTGCGGCTACCTCGGGTTTTGCTTTAGGGGAAGGAAAGGACCTGCCCGCGGTTCTTCCGAGCGCATGCCGCAACGCAAAGTAAGAAGGGTCTTGGCTTCGCCTACGAGGAGCCGTGGCTTACTTTGGGGTCTGTTTTTTTCCGTGTGAGCCATCGCATCTGGTGAGGTTGTGCATCTGGTGAGAACCTCACGACTCTGGAGGGGGCTCGGCAGACACGAGGACGAGGCCGCACACCTGGCGGATGTTTGAACCCTGACGTGCGAGGACTGTACTGTGTCCTCCGGGCTCGGGGGAGGGCGCGCAAGGTCCCGGCGGAGTGCGGGAGACCCGCGGGGATCCGGGGGCTGGCCGCCGCTCTGGGAGCGGGGCTGCGGGCTTGCGGGAGAGGGAGCGTCTTTGCCGCGGGGTTTTGGAGCTCCGCGCCCCCTCCCCCCGGTTACGGAAGGAAGCTGGAGGACGCGGGGAGATTGCTACTGAATGCTGAAGGTGACTCACTGGCCCTTCTCGCCCCGAGAGGCCTTTTTGGAGCTGAAGAAGGAGCTAGAGGGGGGAGTCTGGTTCTGAGAGCCGGGATCCCGCGGAGCTGGCATACAAAAGGCCGCGATCTGCGCAGCGCGGGGGTGGGACCGCGCTCCCCTCGGCTCCGGCCGCGTTGCAACTCTCTCGCCGCCCTGAATGTTGCCTCGAAAAGCCCGTAGACTCGCGGGATGGGTGCTGACAGGAAAGCGCGCGTGTGCCTCGTGAGCGCCTGGGTGAGCCGGTTACCCCAGCCGTAATCCACCGTCCAACCTGTCGTCACCCACTGAGAACCCACGCGGCCCCCCACCGGGGGTTCTCAGGGCTCCTTTTCGAGACGAAATCCGCTCCGGGTAGTCTGGGCGGAAAAGGTACTATTGCTTATCGCGGCAAAAGAAATTCCGCGGTCTGAGCTTGGTTGCTTTGCTGGGGATTCCATTCACAGGCGTTCTTTGGCTAGGCAAAGTGGGGCTATAATTGAGAGTCCTTTGTGTCTCGCTCCGCGGCGCCAACTCAGGGCTTTTATATCACGGTGTCTCCGGTGGAAACCCAGCTACAGCCAAGATCACGTTTCTTCTTTGGTGGATCTGAGCTGCTGTGTGTAATAGGAGGAAAGACCCCACTGCTAAGAAACGGTATTTGTGTGCATTGGAAAGACTGAACATTTCTGCTGTGGGTTCTTAATTATATATATATGTATATATATATAATTATGTATATATATAGTTATATATATACATATATATGTATATATGTATATATATATATATATATATATATATGGAGGAGAGAATAAATGGTTTGCAAACTGCAGGGCCCAGAAGGCTGTAATTTGTCACCTTGGTGGAAGAAACTGCAACTCGTGCTTTTTCTGACGTCAGAAGGGCAACGGAAATAAAACCTGAGCAAGGTGGCTGACTGGCCTGGTTATTAAACATCGCAGGCGGGTGGTTATTCTAGAAATCCGTGCAGAACAGCCAGGTCGGGGCAGGGATACGTGTGCCCTCTGGATTTGGTTAGCTCTAACCTCAAAGTGGCTTTCTTCTTCAGAAGCACTTCATTTCTCGGGATGTCGCCTCGGGAAACTCGCCTAGTTTGCTTTGAGACCTTAACCTAGATGAGGTTTATTCGCTTCTTTTTTGCCCAATGATATTCAGAAAGTATTTTATTTATTCTGTGACAGACAGGCAATATAAATATCTGTGAAAGTACCTTCTCCTGGGAGAGACAGACAGAACACACATGTGTCAGAAATTTTGACAGTTAAATGAATGCTCTTGTAAATTGGAAAGGATGCTTGAAATTGGGCACATTTTGGGAGGGTCTCTAGGAGGGTGTCATTGGTGCTGAGACTGGAAAGCCAGGCATCTGGTTCTTAACAAATCTCGTCTTTCCCCACCTCTGAGTGATCCTTGAGGGCAAAAATCAGTTTTCACTGTGGCCCTAATGAACATAATATAATAGCTACTAAATAAATGCATGTTGCATTAGAATCTTGGCCAAAGACTTCTCTCACCTCTTGATAGCAGGAGAAGGCCTTGGGGCTTTGAATCAGGCAGGACAGAAAGTCACCTGTGTGTCCTGGACCAATTGTTGAACATTTCCAAACTTTAGTTTGTTTCTTTTGCTTCAAGTGGGATTGTGATGATAATATGGGGGGGGGGGAGTGGTATCCCCCTTGCTGCGTTATCCTGAAGATTTAATTAAGGAAATGGCTGTCCAGTGTGTGCCTTGATGCTGGCACACATCTGTATTGGGTTAAATGGGGTTTCAGTTTTCTCATTTCTCAGGAGAGATGGAGAAAGTTGATCGGTAAAATTCCACTGATATTCTGTGAATATTTAATCACTTAGAAGTGACTTTCAGAAATATCTTTATGGAAACTACCCCAATCTTTTCTGTGTCCAGGAGAATATGCCTCTATCAAAGGTGGCTTGGGCTGGGAAGCATGTGAGCACCAGTGAATTCATTCAAATCCTATGTAGACTCCGGAAAGGGATGCTTGGGAACTCTGACCCTCAACTGCGTCTTTTGAAAATAGTGCTATGCTTAGTTCTAAACCTTGATCACAGTAGATTCATTGGTGCCCAGCTGGTATGTTTGGGTACTTCTTAACAGTAAAGGAATTCAGGGAAGGCTCACTGGTTTGGGGAAGCTTTCCAAGCACTGGTTTTGCAATCCAGGGACCCTGCCTCAAGTGAAACCCAGAGACTGTGCGTTTTTGCTAATAACTAGATGAATATACTCAGACAATTCATTTAACATTTTTATGCTTCATTTTTCATCTGTCTGGTGCTATTAATAGTGTCCAAGAATTGGGAAGATATAATGAGAACAGAGCTGTGCAAACCTTTAACCATGTCCAGTCAAACCCATTGCTAACCTGCAGGTTTACGAGATGGGTTTAGTTAGTGGTTCTCAGCTGTGACTTCACATGGCAACCTTTAAAAGCTACTCAGATGCCATCTTTGGAGAGTCAGGTATAGTTGACTTGGGGTGGACCCGAGGTATGGGAATAAAACAAACAAACAAACAAACAAAACTTAACACTGGGGTAATTCACACATGCAGTCGTTTAGATTTAAAAACAAAACAAAATTAGAAATTAATCAAAGTCTCCATAGGTGGCTTGATGAAAAGCCCTAATAGTGTGAAATTAGGAGCTTGACCACTTTCCCCCTTATTTGACTAAATCAGTAAGTTGTTGACATAACTCAGTGGTGGCCTCAAGTTACAACTTATAACCTGAGTTTTCCCAGGCACGGAAGCCTGCCCAATGATACAGTCAGCACTGTATAAAAGATTTAGCGTGTGGATGTCAGTTTCCATTTCTTAGTAATGGAATGATGAAGGAGACTGGAAAAGAGACAATGGAAAGGAAAAAGAAAGGGATAGGCTGTAGCCCAAGTTAGGGGAAAGCTCGAGAGACGGTGAGAGAAAATGTGTGTATTATTGATTGAACTGGTTTTGTTTAGGTTGCAAACTGGTGGCTGTAGAAGTAAATGAAGTCTGTGGGTTTTATGTGACTTACATTTTTTCTTTTTTTTCTTTTTTCTTTTTCTTCTTTATTTATTTATTTGTGCATACAGAACTGGGGTACAGGTCAGAGGCTCAGGGGCGGTGAGAGGCTTCACCAGAGACAGAGTGGGGAGCAGAACAGGCAGATCGACGAAGTACACTGCTGAGGGGAGCAGTGGGCGGGTCAGGAGAGGTCTGCCACACCATGTGGTCACCTCTGGGGCAGGTGGGAATCGAACTCATGCGGAAGTGTCCTTAGATTCTCAGTGCTGTGCTTCAACCCTCTGTACTGCCAGAGAGGGCCGTGACTTACATTTTCTCTTAAAATTGTTTGGAATTAGTTGCCAATATCTAAAAATCAGAATTCCATGTTAAATCTGGATTTCTGGCTTTCTTATAAAGATCTGGATGTTCTTTTCTTTTTTTTTTTTTTTAAAGATTTATTTATGCATTCAGAACTGGGGTACAAGCCAGAGGTGTAGGGGCAGTGAGAGGATTCACCAGAGACGAATAGGGAACAGAACAGGCCAAATGAAGTACACTGCTAAGGGGAGCTGTGAGCGATCAGGATAGGTCTGCTGTACCATGTGGGTCACCTCCAGGGCAGGCAGGGTTCAAACTCATGTTGAAATGGCGTTAGCTTCTTAGTGCTGTGCTTTAACCCGCTGTGCCACCAGGGAGGGCCGAGATCTGGCTCTTCTTACTAAAATAAATGGGTCACAGTAGGATCTGGCTTATTTCCACTGGAATAGGTGGGACACGACTAGAACACAATCATGTACTCTGCTTTGCTTCCTTGTTTTTAACCTACCTGGACCTGGCTAGATTTGTTTTTAACCTTTAGTCTAAATCTGGAGATCTTAATGCTGACTGAACATTAGTATTCTCTGGGGAACATTTAAAGTACTTAAGCTTGGATCCCATTTTAGACCAAGTAAATCACGTGCAGTTGGGGCTAGGGAGTATATCACTGTTTGTTTGTTTGTTTGTTTAATTCCCAGAGGTGGTTGCTATCTACATTCAGAATTGTGGGTTACTGGTCTAGGTCACTTATTCAAAAGATTTGTCCACAAAACCATCTTCTTATCTCTGAAAGTGATTGATTATAAAACAGCTTATAGGCCCTCCCTGGTGGCGCAGCGGGTTAAAGCACAGCACTGAGAATCTGAAGCCACTTCCGTATGAGTTCGATTCCTGCCTGCCGCCTGCCCCGGAGGAGACCACATGGCGAGCCAGACCTCTCCTGACCCGCCCGCTGCTCCCCTCAGCAGTGTACTTCGTCGATCTGCCTGTTCTGCTCCCCACTCTGTCTCTGGTGAAGCCTCTCACCGCCCCTGAGCCTCTGGCCTGTACCCCAGTTCTGTATGAATAAATAAATAAATCTTTAAAAAAAAAAAACAGCTTATAACATCATACATTCAGAGGATTTAAGAGCAGGGAGAGATCCTTGAGAAAGCTTCAGTTGATCTGACTTTCCTCTTTTAAGGTGGGAAAATGGAGGCCCAGAGAGAAGAGAAAATATTTTCAAGGACTATGACATCATTTGGCTTTAGAATGTATTCTTTTTTTCAAATAAAAACATATTTTTAAATGTTTCCTTTTACAAATGACCCTCATTTAAAATTTTTCATTATTTCCAGAATGTTTCATTGAGAATTAATTGCTATAGCTTAGCTAGAGTTTAAAAACAAAGAAAGTCCCACTTACTGTTTTTAGTTTTCAGTAGCAGCCCTTGATCACAAATACCATTTGAGCAAAAACACCCAGGGGAAAAAAAAGTTTCCTAAAAGGTTGTAATATTCTAGGCTGTTTTAAACTGTACCCAATTTTGTAATCATTAAAGTCTGTGACTTATCTGCTGATGAAAGGATTTAAAATTTTGTTGACATTCCGCCTGCCCAAATACATGCATAATTCTTTTTTTTTTTTTATTTGTACATACAGAACTGGGATACATGCCAGAGGCTCAGGGGCGGTGAGAGGCTTCACCATAGACAGAGTGGGGAGCAGAACAGGCAGATGGATGAAGTACACTGCTGAGGGGAGCAGCGGGCGGGCCAGGAGAGGTCTGCCACGCCATGTGGGAGACCTCCGGGGCAGGTGGGAATCGAACTCATGCTGAAGTAGCTTTAGCTTCTCAGTGCAGTGCTTTAACCCGCTGCGCCACCAGGGAGGGCCTACATGCATAATTCTAATTAAACAATCTTCAAGTGATTGATTTTTTTTTAAAGATTTATTTATTTGTGCATGCAAGATCTGGGGTGTAAGCCAGAAGTGTGGAGCAGGGGGATAGTGAGAGGATTCCCCAGAGACAGAGTGGAGAACAGAACTGATGGATCTACTGAATTACACTGCTGAGGGGAGCAGCAGGCGAGACAGGAGAGGTCTGCTGTGGGTCAGCTTTCTGGTCGGGGATCCAACTCAGGCTGCAGAGGCTGGGGTAGCTTGATAGCACTGAGACTTTAACATCTGCACCATCAGGGAGCCCCTTGTGTGTTTTTGCTTTTAAAAGATCTATTTATTTATGCATACAAGAACTGGGGTATAGGCCAGAGGTGTGGAGAAGGGGGAGGTGTATGTGTGAGAGGATTCTCCAAAGATAGAGTGGATAACAGACCAGGCAGATTAACCCCCTTGTGCCACCAGGGAGGGCACCATTTTTTTTTTAATGTATTACACAGTCTATACACTATCTAGAGTTATAGGCTGACTCATTTAATTCTGGACTTTCTGTCTTCAAGAAGTCAGAGTCATTTCAAAACATCTGAATGTGGACAGGTTCATTTCCAGACACGTGATAGGCGTATTGATGGACAGATTACTTAAATGATATATGGGTAATGTGGAGTGAGAGCAGTAGAAGCAGGTGTTCACACTGGGATGAAATAGGGCCAGGTGGGCAAGAGGGAAAATAGCCAGCACAGATGCACTTCTGCTAGCATGGGCCTCCCACCCTGGGCACTACCCACATGGGTCCACAGCACTCTCAGCTGGGGCCAGTGCTCCCGTACACTGGACATTCAGCAGTGTGGTCTCCCTCGACTAGAAGCCCACAGTGTCCCCTAACCTATGACCCCAAATATGTCTCCAAACACTGCCAAATATCCCTGGGAAACAAATTGTCTCTATCTCAGAGCCTCTGTTTTACTGCAATTCTTTCTGTAGACTTCTAGAATTGTACCAGGATTCCAAGCAATGTGGCCAGGGTATTGATGATAAAGGTTTTACAGCTTTATAGCATTTTTCCGTTTTAAATGTAACATAATTTCCATGTTTTACTATAGTAAGACATACTTGATATGGCTATCTTCTAGGGAGCTATGAAGTTATGTTCCTTTCCTTGACCTCAAGGAGTTGAAAATGTTAGGGGGAGCGATAACAGTATATAAATATTATTAAAACACAAGAGAACCCTTGTTATAAGCTAATGAATAGTCTATACAGAAATGCTGTAAGAATTCATCACCAGTAAATAATCAAGCACAGCTGGCCACTGGAGAAAGCTATCACAGAGGAGGCTAGTTTGAAATAATGTTAAGACTAAGGTGTTTTAGCCCTCCCAGGTGGCCTACGGGTTAAGTCTTAGCCCTATCACCACAACAGCCTGAGTTCACTTCCCGGCCATGGAGCTGACCTACATAGGATGCAGCAGACCTATCCTGTCTCACTTGCTGTTCCCCTCAGCAGTGGATTTCAGTAGATTCATCTGTTCTGCTCCCCACTCTGTCACTGGTGAGTCTTCTCCCCACCCCCCACAACTGTGGTCCTCACCCCAGTTCTTCTATGAAAAAAAAAAAAAAAAAAAGACTAAGGGTGTTTGCTGGTGGGTATGGTGTGGTAACAACCCTGTATCTCTAAATCATATATGATATTGTAAACCAATGTCACCTCAACAACAAAAAAAATAAGCATTTAAAAAAGCCACTCAAGAAAACAAGACTTAGAAATGTGTTAAGGAGGGAAGAGGCTTGGTGGGTAAGGGGATGGTGTGAACAGAGCAGAAAGCCATAAGACTAGATCTGTTGTAGGTAGGGATGGAAGATTCAAGAAGAATGGGGTGGGAGAGAAAGACCATATGAGCAACCTGGGCTTTGAATTAGAAGTTCCAGTTTTTGGACCTCACCCTGTAGACCTTAGGAACAGTTATGATTCACAAAGTGGTAAGGAACAGCTAGACCATGGTTCAGGAAGATTCTGCATATGGAAATAGTACATCAGATCAGAAGGTAGTGTGGAGGAAGGTCTGTGGAGCTGAGAGGAATTTAATGAGGGAATGTTGCGAGGGCCTGGGGCTGATTAGATAGGATCCTGCTCTGAGTGACACCCGGTGTCCATGTCTTGAGTAATGAGAACAAGTGTGAAAATCTGTCACTGAAACAGGAAAGCAGGTAATTGAGGTCAGGTGACATGTTGAGTTTGAGGCTTGTGGAGTTTGAGGTAACAGTTTGGAGAAGTCCAGCTGCAACTGGAGACCAATAAGAATTTGTGTGGATTCTTCTGAACAGAGGCGAACCGAGAGATCATCCCTCCCTTCAGACTTCTCATTTCGCCGAAGAAGGAGACACCTGCCATGTTATGGCGTGATCACACAAGTAGTATTTATGAGGAGATCCTATTTCATAGAGCAAAGAGATCCTATTCTATAAAATGAAAATTCTTCAGGAAAAGATCTGGAAGAAGCCCAGTGGGTCTTGAATCCTTAGATGGGGGAGAACTTGGGGGTGTGGAGTAGAATGTGGGAGCAGGAAGAAGAGAGGGCTGCTAGAGGAAGTCAAGATCTCTCAGGAGGATGTGGTGAGGGCGAGTTAGGGGAGATGGGTGAATAGTGTGCCCTCTGTGGCAGTCGAGGAAAATTCAAACTGAAAAAAGACCCCTCACCTTGAAAAGGAGATGGCAGGGGAGTGAATCCTGGGAGCACAGTAGAACCCACCAGGGACACTGTGAGTGTGGCCCATGACCTCTTTATAGGAACTGTGAGGTCGGTCATTTCATCTTAACAGATGAAGAAGCTGGCAGGAGAGAAGTTAGCCTGCGTGCCTGTGGCCGCATAGCTCCTAAGTGGTGGGGCCAGAATTGTAAGAGCCAGTAGTTCAGAGATTTTTGGCGCCAAGAAGGCTGTGGGGTAGTTCTAGGTTCTAGAAAAGGTTACTTTCCAGATACGCAGACTGACACGCGTCAGGGCAGCCAGCAGAGAGGAAGTGGCTTTGTGGCCTGTGTAGAGTCCAGCACACCAGCACTTGTTAATCCTGAGTCATGGGCAGAGAGAGGGAGGCTTGTAGACACCCAACCTTCTCAGTACCAAAGGCCATTCGTGTTATTCCCCACTTCCCAAAGACACCGGCCTAACAAATGGATATCCACTTTAACTTTGAAGTCAGTATAATTCAGATGGAATGTGGTGTCCAGATCCTAGGCACCCTGGTCAGTGACTTTTGATTATCAACTTGAATGTATCAGTCATTTTCCATTTTGGTTGCTCTCGTGTATATAAACTGCAAGTCAGGATCTAGGATTATCATACCAAGTTAATGCAATTTAGCCAAAAACAAGGGTCCCTGATGGTTTGGTTAGCCTTCTTAGGCTGAAACCTTCTGAGATGTAGAAAATTAGTTCATACTGACTGGGGTAGGCAGGCACAGGCGGGATCACCCTGGTCTTGGCTGGACACGCAGAAAACCATGACCTCCTGCTGCCATTGGCTCTTAGGAGCTGGGCTGAGATAGATAGGGTCTTACTAGTTCTTCAGATTAGAAAACCAATAATAATTCACCACAAAATGTAAAATTAAATATAGGTAGCTAGATATATATTGACGTTAAAGAATTACTGTACATTTCTAAGTTTAATTGTGCTATAGTGATGTTGTTTACAAAAAGAAGCCTTACATTTTGAAAGAAAAAAAAGGAACTCTTACATTTTGGAGATATTTACAGGTGATAGGATGTCTGGTCTGTTTTGAAATAACTCTAGGTCATGGTTGGAGTAAAATGAATAAGACTGGCCTGAATTGATCACTGTTGACCTTGGTAGATGAGGACTTGTATCATCCTGTCCATTCTTATATATATTATAACTTCCTATAATAATTTTTGTTTTTTTGCATGAAAGAACTGGGGTGTAGGCCAGAGATACAGGGGGTGAGAGGATTCTCCAGAGACAGAGTGGGGAGCAGAACTGGCGATTGACTGAAACGTACTGCTAAAGGGAGCAGTGGGCAAGACAGGAGAGGTCTGCTGCACCATATGTAGGTCAGCTCCCTGGCCGTGGATAGAACTCAGGCTGCAGTGGTGACAGCACTGAGTCTTAACCCCCATAGTCAAATTTTAAGGGGTGGAAAAATAAAAGCAAAGCTTCAGTCAAGGTTAATCTGAATGTAATGAAGCTCTTTCTATGGCTATTAAGTAAAAGGGATTTAATACAGGGAATTAAGTTCTATAAAATTGTTAGAAGAGGCCCTTCCTGGTGGCGCAGCGGGTTAAAGCACAGTACTAAGAAGCTAAAGCCACTTCTGCATGCGTTGGGTTCCCTGGAGGAGATCCACATGGTGAGGCAGACCTCTCCTGACCCACCCGCTGCTCTCCTCAGCAGTGTACTTCGTTGATCTGCCTGTTCTCCTCCCCACTCTGTCTCTGGTGAATCCTCTCACCCTCCGCATCCCTGGCCTGTACCCCAGTTCTATATGAATAAATAAATAAATCTTTTAAAAAAAATTGTTAGAAGAGTAGATTCCAGGCTGGCCTTCTAGGATTAGCTCCCAAACACTACCTCTCAGTTCCCAAACACTACCACTCCAGTAAGATGCAGCAAAGCCCAGAAACCAGGAAGCCACTGTTTCAACTGCCCCAGTAACCCATCACTTGAACCAAATCTGATGGCCAGGAATCTGTAGTCGGCTGCAGAGCTATCCGCTGTGTCTCCTGGGATTATACCAGCAAAATGCTGGCTTTGCTCCCCTTCCACCCCCACTGTTCTCTGATTGGTAGAATCTGAACTGTGAAAGAATGGGAAATGTAATTCTCAACTTTTTGTCATCTATGAAAACGGACTTGAAAAAATTGGGAAAAAATTGTGAGCCGAACAATCCTCCACAAAGTGTGTCAGCAATCAAAATTATAGTTTTGCTCATTGATCTTAAAAAATAATTTTGAATTGCGTTTAATTTACAACCTATTCTTTGCTTTCGTTTTCCTGCTTTAATCTTTTCATCAGCTTTGCCTGATGAACCTACAAAACTTGTATTACTCAAGACCACAGACCCTATTCTCGGTGTGTTAATCTGAAGCATCCTAAAATGCTGTGTGTATGTATATTTGGCCTCCATGTCTTTACTCGTTTTTCCTAGTACAAGTCATGCCTTTCCCACTCCCAGTCAGATCCTTCTAGATCCTTGTTTTTAGACAGACTTCAAGTCCTATCTCTTGATAGGTAAACCTTATCTGATTTCCCTAGTTCCTATCTCCTTCCCTCCATTTCTTTCTTCCTTTTTTTCCCATTTCCTCCCTCCCTCCTCCCCTCCTTGCATGCATGCGTGTGTGTGTGTGTGTGTGTGTGTGTGTGTGTCTGTGTCTGAAATCTTCTGAACTTAGTCTTTGCTCTCCCATGTAATTTGGTCTATCATGTAAATATTTTATGGTACACTCTCATTTTATATGAATGGTCTCACTTGCTAAAATTGTCTCTCAGTGTTGTAAAGCCAGACAAGTTTCTTTATTCTGTCCTTTGATATATAATACCATGCAGAGTATTGAATAAGTTTATGTGTTTGATTGATACTATTACTAAAATATATGAATGAGCATACCTAGATAATAATGTATTCAGGCATTGGAAAGGATCAGAAATGTTTTGTGCTGAATAAACTATAATTTGTAACCAATTAGGAACATTGAGAAATAGTAATTGTGGTTGGATTAACATCAAGATCTTCCCACGATATAACTCTAGTTCACCTTTTAATTAATTGCATAATCTGATCATCAGGAGACCATTTCTTTTCTTTCTGGCTTATTTCACTAAGCATGATCCCTTCCAGCTCCATCCATGTTGCTGCAAAAGACGTGTTTATTATTATTTTTTTTTGGTTGCTGGGTAATATTCTATTGTGTATATGTACCACATCTTTTTAACCCAGTCATCCACTTTTGGGCATTTTGGCTGTTTCCAAGTCTGTCCAATTGTAAATAATTGGACAGTAAACATGAGGGTGCAGGTATCTTTTTGAAGAGGAGACCATTTCTTAGAGGACATGTTTCCTTTAAAAACTCTATGGTGTGATTTACATTTGTAAATTTGTATGTATTTTTCAGTGGTACACATTCTTTTCATTTAACAGATATTTGTCGAGTACCCATCGTGTGTCAGGCGTCAACCCTATGTGCACAGAAAAACCTTGGGAGACTCAACACCAGCACGAACACTGCGATTGCCCCTGCTTGCTGAGTTAACAGGTGCCTTTTCCATTTATTTCCTCCTACATTTGCAAAGAGATATTTTCTAAATTTTTTACAAAACTTATTTATTAAGAAGGACCTAATATGCTTTTTTATAAAAGATTTATTTATTTATGCTTACAGAACTGGGGTACAGGCCAGAGGTGCAGGGGCGGTGAGAGGATTCACCAGAGACAAAGTAGGCAGCAGAACAGGCAGATTGACAAAGTACACTGCTGAGGGGAGCAGCAGGCAGGTCAGGAGAGGGCTGCCACGCCCCTAATATGTTTTTAAAAAAATCTTCTGTTCTTCAAAGTATTGGCAATATACTGCATTAAAAAATAGGCCAAGAACAGTGTAGTCCCAACGTCAAATGGGAAGGAATGAATAGGAAGAAGGGAAAGAGAAGAAAAAGACAAGCGAGAGGAAATATACCAGAATGTGCCATTTTTGGGGTGGGAGGACTATGTGTTTTTACAAGATCTGTTCTGAAGTTTTGTGGGGGATTTTGCATAGAAGAACTGGGGTGTAGACCAGAGGATTCACTAGAGTGGGGAGCAGAACAGGCAGATTGATTAAAATCCACTGCTGAGGGGAGTGTCGTGTGTGTCAGCTCCCTGCTAGGGGATCAAACTCAGGTCATAGTGGTAACAGTGCTGAGACTTAGCCCTTCAGCTACCAGGGAGGCCCCTTTCTAAAGATTCTATAGTAATATAGTTGTCATAGATGCAGTCCAATTGTGACATTTCTCTGAAACTACTTCAGATCCCTGAATGTGACCCTCTTTTAAACTTGTTGAGCCCCTCATTAGCCCTCACAGTGAGAACATGATGAACTGAAGGGATACTATTTTTTTTAAGATTTATTTATTTATTCATATAGAACTGGGGTACAGGCCAGAGACGCGGAGGGGATTCACCAGAGACAGAGCAGGGAGCAGAACAGGCAGATCAATGAAGTACACTGCTGAGGGGAGCAG
>NW_004567105.1:37638343-37645759 GCF_000260355.1 Condylura cristata
AAAAAAAAAACAAAGATAAAAAATAAATAAATACATAAATAAAAGAAATTTGTATCACACTTTTCCATGTGAAGGGAAATGTGCAAATTGCAAATCTTTTTTATTTCTGATGAGGAATATAGTTTTAGATGGATTAATATAAACCCCTCAGTATGACTTTTTAATTCCGTCAGGAGTGATTTCATTGAAAAGATTGATTTAATCTCTTACAGTTGGTGGATAAATTATTTGCTAAATTTCAGAACACAGATTTGTCCTTTGCTGCTGATCCCCGTGACGTCATTTATTGGGGATTTGCATTTTTATTAAAGTGGGATGGCTCAATTAGAGGTGCTTTGTGTCCCTCTGGCCTGCACCCAGCTGTACATAGCCTGTGATCTTATGTCTTTAAATAACCACTTTGAATTTAAACACACTGATTCTGTTTTACCTGTAGTTGACATGGAATTCCATAAATATGAGTGTAACAATTATGGGACCTGGGGGCCACTCTGGTGGTGCAGGAGTTAAGTCTCCGCACTATCAAGCTTTTGCTAACCACTGAGACCTGAGTTCGGATCTGCTGTTAGGGAGGTGACCCGCATGGCGCACAGACCTCTCCTGTCACTCCCACTGCTCCCCTCAGTTGTGGATTTCAGTAGATCTGCCTGTTCTGCTCCCCTCTCTGTCTCTGGGGAGTCCTCTCACCCCTCATATCTCTATCTTGATATGCATAAATGTAATAAAATAAAATAAAAAGATAATGGAACCTGACTCATTTTAGTTAAAAATGGAGAGAAATGTATAAAAGGCATCAAATTTAGGCATAAGCGTCTATAACGTTTTAATGCATAGTCACAAAATATAAAAGTTGCATTATCAATAAACACAGTTTTATCAATTAATATCAATAAATGGACGGTGGTGTTATTTGTCTGTTGATTATTTGTCATTGTGGTGTGTTGCAGGGTTATCAAGCTTATATGTCGGCTGCTCTCCACTTTTAAATAAACTCAGAATAGCGGAGTTTGGTCTAATTTTTGGATTACAGATCTTTTCCAAACATGATGCATTTTAAAAGTGGATTGGAACTAACGGAGCTACAAAACATGACGGTGCCCGAGGATGACAACATCAGCAATGACTCCAATGATTTCACAGAGGTCGAAAATGGTCAGATAAATAGGTGAGTATTTTTCCACTAACACTTTTTAACCAATACAAAAATAATCTCAAACGTTATTCCAGTTTTCAGCTACTCTCCTGAATTATGCATTCCTGAAGTTAGGCTCCATTTGAAGATGATCATTTGAATTGCTTATGTGACATCTGTGGGGGGCCTCTGCTATAACAGATGAAGCCACCAGGAAGGGAATTTATTCAGTCTCCAGATCTTTCAATTTAACCTAATAAACTGTATAAGTACATTCAGTGTATAAATACTTTGTGACCCAACCAGCCCTAACTTCACAAAAACTTTGCTTTTGAATTAAGTGATTAGAATTTCACCCCGTCCCATCTCTAGAGTATATAGCACCGCCATTAGACTCTGCCTGCATTTTAATCAAGAAGTGATCAACCTACCTGTTCTGTTCCCCACTTTGTTCCTGGTGAACCCTCTCTGGTCTATACCCCATTTCTGCTACACAAAAATAACTATATATTTTTTTAAAAGTAGTGATCAGAATTGCATTTCCTAAGTACCGGATGGTTTCATGCATAGCAGGAGCATAAGGGATCAGGGGGCAAAAGAGAGAGAGAGAGAAACAAATGTAATAGAGTAAAAATGGAAACAGTGAACAACTATAAACCAGAGACATTTTATGGGAGTGGAAAGGGGAATGGGATCAGAACTGGATGGGAGGAGTGCACTGGACTGTGGTGATGGCACACGGGTGAACTGGTGGTAGGAAGCCCATGGGGATTACAACTGAGATGGAAAAATGCACAAAATTAAGAATGATGTAAAAAGATTTAAAATATTTAAAAAAATTGCGTCTCCTAATGCCCCTTCTTATAACTACAAATACATCTCAACAAGCCATCGATTGTAACATGGATTTTAAATACCACTACAGTTTTATTCTCTTGAGCCCAAAGAGCTTTATTGGAAACTATACTAGGAAAAAGGCACCATGAGTGGAGGCTGAGCAGCTGGCAGAGGATGCGTGGTTAACTGTGACCTTGGCTAGCGGGTCCTTCCCACTCTTGGTTCCATGTTTCTTAAGTAATAAGGAGTGAATTTCATTTTCTTTCTTTTGTCCTCCCCTCCTCGCCTTTTCCTTCCCTCTTTCCAATGAGGTGGGATATTCTCTGACCTACTGACTTTATAGCCGGCTTCGGTGCTCCCTTAGCAGGAAGCTCGCTCTCCCGCTTAGGAGTTAGAGGTGTGGTTTGTTGTAGTCAGAGTCCTCCAGAAAGGGACTATTTATAAGAACAACAAAAGCTGCACTTTTGAGGGCAGAGTTAGGAAGTTGGGATGGAGTGTGAGAACTTCATGGCAGCTAAGCCAGCATCTTTGTAGAAAGCATTTCTGATTTTCTGCTTTACATTCTAATGGGTGTACTTAAAGTCCATGCAGGGTTCAGCTCCACACTTGCATACTCTTGGATATTTCCGCCTCGCTTCTCCTTTTTCTCTTCCTTAAATGTCTTTTGAGGTTAATGCAACTCAGTTGTTTCTTAACATCCAAATATCATTTACTGTGTTAGGGAATATTTCTTACCATTGGACTCCAGTACACTTCTTTTTTTTTTTTCCACTACACTTCTTTTTACTTTCTCTGAATAATTCCTACTAATTATCATTTCTTGAGGGCCCAAGGTTGTCTGCATTATCACTTATTGTTATGCGTAATATGCAAAATAATATATTTTTTTGGCAAATAAGGATAATTTAAAAATGTATTATACAAATAAGGAAACTGAGACTGAGAATAAAATCACTGGCCCAGGGTACATGCCTGTCTGTAGGAAATCCTTATTTTTCTTTTTAAAAAAATATTTACTTGGCCCTCCCTGGTGGCGCAGTGGGTTAACGCACAGCACTGAGAATCTAAAGCCGCTTCCGCATGAGTTCGATTCCTGCCTGCCCCGGAGGTGACCACATGGCGTGCAGACCTCTCCTGACCCGCCCGCTGCTCCCCTCAGCAGTGTACTTCGTTGATCTGCCTGTTCTTTTCCCCACGCTGTCTCTGGTGAGGCCTCTCACCGCCCCTGAGCCTCTGGCCTGCACCCCAGTTCTGTATGCACAAATAAATAAATCTTTAAAAAATAATAAAAAAAAAATATTTACTTATGTATATAAGAGCTGGGGTGTAGGGCAGAGGTGTGGGGTTGTGGTGGCATGGTTCCCCAGAGACAGAGTAGGGAGCAGAGCAAGCAGATCTATTGAAATGCAGTGCTGAGGGAAGCAGCAGGCGAGACAGGAGAGGGCTGCTGCACCAGGTGGGTCAACCTCCTGGCTGGGGATCCCGCTCATGCTGCAGTGGCTGGTCATAGCTTCATAGTGCTGAGCTTCAACTCCTTGTGCCACCAGGGAGGCCCTGGAAATCCTCATCTTTCTATTCTTTCCTGCTGCTTATAGCATTTGGACATTGGTAAAAAAGATAATCTAAATTCTGCCAGCACCATTCTATTATTCTCTTTCTGGGGTGCTCTGCAGTTTCGACTGACTTCCACTTATCCTGAGTAGGCTTCTAGCATTTCACAAATAGGACATTTTGTTTTTATAAAGAAACTTTGTTCTCAAAGCCATCAAATCTGGAAGACGAAGACCTCACAGTGAAAGTCATTTTGCACCATTTAGTTTCTAATCTGAACTTGCTCTTTCTACTTACCCAAAATACTAAGTTTGGGGGGGTAATGCCCCCCGTGGTGGGTAGAAGTGCCCATCCTTGCCCCTCACTTGAGCACCTGCCAGGGCCATGAAAGTCTGCACAGATGGTGTGGAAGGGGTGCTAGTCACGTAGAATTTGATTCCTGCAAATGTGGTGTGAAGGTGTTCATTTCCTTATTTACTGTGTCTTTTTCACTGAGATAGGTCATGAGCTTTTTTTTTTTTTAATGCAAACCTCACTTTTGGTTGCTAATATGTTTTGATTAAGGTACCTGATGTTGGTTTAGAGCATGATGGAGCTTTCAGGTGCCTCGAACTAGGATCCAGCATCTGCGCTCATGGCCATCACCCCCAAGTCTAGTTTGCAGCTGTCATCAGACAGCTGAGTCCCTTTACCCACTTCACTACCCCCCACCTCAGACCTCTCCCATCTTGTAGCCTTGAGTCTGCTCTCAAAAAGTTTATTTTTGCTTTATTTGTTTCGTTGCTTTATTTCTTTATATTCCACATATTACTGAGGCTGCCAGCATTTGTCTTTCTCAGTCTGACTTATTCACTTAACATAATCTGAAGTTCTTCCATGGTTTAAGATCAAAAATGTTGTAAGATTTAAAAAAATTTATTTTTACATCATTCTTCATTTTGTTCATTTTTCCATTTCAGTCGTAATCCCCATGGACTTCCCATCACCAGATCACCCATGTGCCATCACCATAGTCTCGTGCACTTCCCACCTCCCCCATTTTTGATCCCATTCCTCTCTCCAACCCTGTAAAATGTCTCTGATATATAGTTGTTCATTGTTTTTTGTTTTTCTTTATTACAATTGCTTCCCTCCTACCCCCCGCACCGATCCCTTATGCTCCTGCTGTGAGTGAAACCATCTGGTATTTTTCTTTTATCTTTCTGGCTTATTTCACTAAGCATGACCCCTTCCAGCTCCCTCCATGTTGCTGCAGAAGGCATGAGTTTATCTTTTTTGATTGCTGACTAATATTCCATTGTGTATATATGTTCCACATTCTTTTTAATCCATTATCTACTTTTGGGCATTTGGATTGATTCCATATCTTCCCTATTGTAAATAGAGCATCAGTGAACAAGGGGACACAGCTGTTCTTTTGAATCAGTGTTTTTGTGTCCTTTGGGTAGATACCTAGGAGTGGGATTGCTGGGTCCTATGGAAGCTCCATGTTTAGCAGTTTGAGAAACTCCAAACAGTTTTCCATAGTGGTTATACTAGTTTGCATTCCCACCAGCAGTGCAGGAGAGTTCCTTTTTTTCCACATCCTCACCAACATTTATTGTTGCTAGTTGTTTGAGGATGTGCCATTCTCACTGTAGTGAGATGGTATCTCATTGTGGTTTTAATTTATATCTCTCTTATTACAAGTGATGTTAAACAGAAAATGTAAGATTTTATTTTATTTTACTTAGTTGTAGCTGAGTAGTATTCCATTGCTCTCTTATATCTCACATCTTCATAACCCATTTGTGTGTCAATGGACACTTAAGTTCACACAAACCTCGCTTTTAATTATTGGGATTAACAGACATGCCGTTACTTTGTCAAGCTGCCATTGTTAGGGCAGAATTCTGTCAGGCAACCAGACAGCACTTAGAGAGCCTGACTGGTCTCCTTCCTGCCATTTAGTCCTTTCAGGCCATGTCTGGGCTTTGGAGCTAATGAAATAAACTGCCTAAATGGCTTGTCCTACAGCTCATGGCAAGTCACTAAAGCACACAATTTTATTTCCTACTACCCCTTTCTCAGACCTTTAACACTTTCTTTTGTTTTCTTACAACACTAACATTTTTTCCCCCTCCATCTCTCAGACCCTTACCATTCTCAATATATTTCTTCCTGTTAAATACACATCTCGCTTTACTTTTATTTAGGATTATTATATCCTCCATTTTTAGTAAAACATTGTCATCGCTGTTATACTATTATCTTTCATTGTCATCGCTGTTATACTATTATCTTTTTGGACTAGATGGCTTTTTAAAAAGAAAACAATTTTATTTTCTTATAATAAGGAGCAAAAAGTAAACTTGAAAGTCCAGTTTCTTTATAAACCTGAAAGTTTCAATTATAGTTTTAGTTTTTTTTTTTTTTTTAGAATTCCAAATGCAGGGTTGTTGATAAGGAGCAAAAGGTAAATACCTTAGGTTTTAGTTTGTTTGATATGCCTATATACCAAGTTTTCAATACAGTTTTATATTTAGGAAGTTTTTAATCAGATAGAAGTCAAAAGCCTTATGTAGTAAGGCTTATAATAAGAATAAGTTTCCAATATTAATCATCACCAAAAACCTAGGGCTTAAGACCAAACCATTTTAAAGACAAACAGCTTATCTAAATTTCTTAGATAAGAAAACATTTTTGAGTTTTTATTTCTAAGAATAAATCTCTTAGGTTTACATTGTTTTTTCTCTATCTTACTGAGGCTAAGCACATTTTTAAAAATTTAATTTAATTATATATATATATCTTTACAACATTTTCTATTTAAAGATTTATTTTTTTATGTATATAAGAACTGGGGTGCAGCCCAGAGATGCAGGAGGTGAGAGCATTCACAAGAGACAGGGTGGGGAACAGAACAGGTGGACTGGCTGGAATCTACTACTGTAGGTGAGATAGGAGAGGTCTGCTGCTCCATGTGGGTCAGCTGTCTATCCAGGGATTGAACTTGTGCTGCAATGACTGGCAGTAGCTTGATAGCCTGTGTCTTTAACCCCTGCGCCACCAGGGAGGCACTCCAACATTCTTCTTTCTTGTGCAATGCATGCTTTGTCCTCTCAGATACAGGCTAGGCCCCAGTTCCAACCACTAATTCATGCATGCACCATCACCATAATCTCTTGTGTAAGAATACATTCCCTCCCTTGCTCTGATCTTTCTCCTTGCCCATCCCCTGCAGAGTGTCTCTGATATATAGTTGCCTGTTAATTTAGTTTTTAAATTTATTATAATATTTTCCTGGTCCCCTAATTTATTTCCCCTACATTCCTCCAATATTTTTCCTTTCTTCCCTTGTTTTACTGAACATTATCCCTCTAGCTCCATCCATGTTACTGCTAATGACATTAATTTTTCTTTTTTGACTGCTGATTAGTATCCATGGTGTTAATGTACCACATCTTTTTAATCCAGTCACCTATTTTTGGGCATTTGGGTGTTTTCTATACCTTATCTATTGTAATAGTGCTACAGTAAACAGAGGTGCAGGTGTCCTTTTCAGTTAATGTGTTTGTGTCCTTTGAGTAGATTCCTAGGAATGGAATTGCTAGATCATGTAGAAAGTCCATTTTTAGTAGTCTGAGGAACCTCCACACTTTCCATAGTGTTTGGACCAGTTTGCATCCTACAAGCAGTGTAAAAGAGTTCCTTTTTCACCACATCCTTGCCAACATTTGTTGTTTCCTGCTTTTTAATATGTGCCATTCTCTCAGGTATAATGTGGTGTCTCATTGTGGTTTTGATCTACATTTCTCTGATTACAAGTGATTTTGAACATTTTTTTCATACCTGCTGGCCATTTACATTTCCTCTTTGGAGAAGTGTCTTTTTAGCTCTTCTGCCCATTTTTTTTT
>NW_004567105.1:37646274-37657091 GCF_000260355.1 Condylura cristata
TGGGTAGATACCTAGGAGTGGGATTGCTGGGTCGTAGGGAAGCTCCATGTTTAGCAGTTTGAGGAACCTCCAAACAGTTTTGCATAGTGGTTGTACTAGTTTGCATTCCCACCAGCAATGCAGGAGAGTTCCTTTTTCTCCACATCCTTCTTCTGCCCATTTTTTAAAAAGATCTATTTACTTATGCATATAGAACTGGGGTACAGACCAGAGGTGCAGGGGCAGTGAGTGGATTCACCAGAGACAGAGCGGGAGCAGAACAGGCAAACTGATGAAGTCCACTGCTGAGGGGAGCAGTGAGCAGGTCAGGAGAGGTCTGCCGCGCCATGTGGGTCACCTCCGGTGCAGGGGAACCCAACTTGCACTGAAATAGAGGCTACTTGCAGTGCTGCGCTTTAATCCACTGCGCCACCAGGGAGGGCCGTCTTCTGCCCATTTTTTAACTGGCTTGCTTACTTTATTTTTGTTCAGTCTCATCTACTCTTTGTAGATCTTTGTGATCAGTCCCTTATCATTAGTATTGTGTGCAAAAAATTTTTCCCAATCAGTAGAATGTCTATTTTGATTAATGTCTACAGGCTATGTCCCAACTTCAGCTAATCAACAGGTCAACCTGATATCTTCTGTGTCATCATAAGAGTTTCTAAATGCTTACTCAGCTCCTGTACGTAATCTTTCACAGTGATAATCAGTTGGCAAACCCTTTCTGAGCTGAGAGAATACTGGTAGCTGCCATTGCTCAGAGCATCCTCACCTTTGAGGACCTCCAGCACTTCCCTGTAAATTCTTATGGGGGGAACATATGATCTATTCTGTGTCCAATGTTCATGGAGATGGTTTAATAACTCAGATAAAGAAATGGGCTTGCCTGGGCAGAGGTACAGACAAATTAGATGATGCAGGGTGATTAGGAGCAGCCAGCTAAAGAAAGGAGAGGCAATGAGGTGGAGCAGACACTCAGTGTGGGCAAATGCAAATAAATACCCTTACTGCTGGAAAAATAAATGAGCTTCTAAAAGGCAGGCGATTACATGCCCAGAACCTCTGACCCGTCCAAAGATGTAGACCACAGGCTTTCTCACTGTGGTGAGCAGAGCAGATACAAATATGAGAGAGCCTGTAGTGGGTAACACAGCCATGCCCCAATTCTGGCAAGAAGAAAGGCATTTTTTTCTATGGAGAAACCAGATGTGAAGGCCACAGTTAGAAACAGGAAGATTAAATTAACAAAGGACTAGCAGAGTCCCCACCCAAGAACTCTAGAATGAACTGAAAAGGGGACAAGGCCAAATGCCACATGCACAGAGGAAGGCATGACACGTCTTTGCAGAGTCAAGAGTGATAGAAACTGGTGCCAGGGCTCCAGCATCAGAAGAAAGGGTGGAACATACCCAGCACTGAGAGGTCCTGGGACCCCTCTTTCCCTGGAAACCTCCAATAGATACACATAAGAATCATTTTCAATGTTTAGTTAAAGAGTGAAGCCACTTGGATACTTAAGACAGCTACCCTATTCCAGTTCAGTTTTCTTATTTCATGCCCTGGTTTTTTGACTGTGGTGACAGGAATCTGTATGTGGCACAGCAAAATCTTGCAAATGTCTGCTAGGCTGGTACCACTGGAGTTTTGATGTGCTTGAGAAATAACCAGAAGCCTTGTCAAAATGTAGGTTCTGGGATGAGGTCTGAGATCCTAGAAACTGCCCAGATAGCCTCCCCTCCCCGCCCCCCCCAACACAGACCAGACTTGGAAATGAGAAAATCCCTGAAGAACTCCAGATGTGAGTCTTGTAGGGAATGAACCACATTAATGGTCATCATAACTACCGGGGGCACATTACAGAGGACTTGTTAAATGAGGAAGCAGGTAGACACTTGGTGTGCATTTAGACTTGTGTTAAATCCTGTTTTATTCAGTAGATCTTCTGCTCTAAGCCTCAACGTGATCCCTGTAAGGCAGGGGTAATAATAATATCTCACCTTGTGGGATTGTTGGGGAATTTTGGTTGTAATACTATTTGTAGGCTAAGAATTCAGTCTCTCGTCAGCCTACTTGGTCTCAAATCCTAGTTCCACATTTAATTACTAGGAACTTGGTTAAGTTGCTTAATTTCTCTAAAATGGATCTATTAATAGTATCAACCACAAGTAGCTATTGTGAAAACAAGAGAAAATCCAAGTAGAGAACTTGTCACATGTCTAGCAATAGTAAGCCTCTTACTGTTGAAAGCAAATGAGAAAGTTTGTATCGAAGTACAAACCTCTTTCTTCTCTACCTCAAGCAATAATGATATTTTTTCTGGTTTTGGGTAATTGCTGGTAACTTGCCATAAGTGTAGGGAAATAGAGGAGATGATCCTAGCTGGAGGCAGATAAAGGTTCACATATTTTAATACTTATCTCTTATTCTCATCCATCTGTATAGTTATTGTTTTATGAGCCAGGAAGTATCTAACAAAATTTGAGTGTCTGTCTTTGAGATTTTCTTAAAAGAATTTGGGTCAACTCTTGCTACTACACCTTGCCTGAGGCAGCCCTTTTTCCTTGTTCCTGTATCTCTTTCAGAGATTATGGACTAAAATGTTCCTTAATTGGCAGGAGCATTGAAAGTGTCCCCTTTCTTTATTATCTTTCTACCCCCTAGGGAAGAAGATCCCATAACATCTTCTAATACTCAGTTTTCATGTCAGAAAATTCTCCCCTTGCTTTTATCCTCTTGTAAATTAAAGTTTATGGCCAAACATCAACAGATATATTATGATCAAAATCATTCCAAATATATTCACTTACCATAAAGACAGTAAACTCGAAATAAATCATAAAAAGAAAGCAAGGAACCGACCCACTTCATGGAACTTGAAATTCACACTACTGTAAGACCAATAAATTAAAGAAGAGATCAAAAAAGAAATTAAAAAATACATTGAGTTGAATGACAATGAAGATACCACTTTTCCAGAATGTAAGGCATGCAGCAAAATCAGTAATAAGAAGAAAGTATATAGCAATATAGGTTCACATCAAGAAACAAGAAGTCATAGAAGCAACTGGATCTCAAATAATTAGAAAAAGGACACAAAAAAAATCCAAAAACCAGTAGAAAAAAAAAATAATAAAAGTCAAAGCAGAAATAAATGAAATTTAAAAAAATCCAAAAGATCAACAAAACCAGAAATTGGTTCTTTATCTTTGAAAAATAAACAGCATAAACAACCTCTAGCCAAGCTCACAAAGAAAAAATAGAAAACTCCAATAAATAGGATCATAAGCAAAAGAGGAGGAATGACAACAGACTCGGTAGAAGTCAAATCAATCAGAGTTTACTATGAACATTTATAATAAGCAAGTTCAACAATCTAGAAGAGATGAACAAATTCCCAGAACTCTAGAACCACCCAATGCTAGGTAAAGAAGAAACAGAACACCTAAACAGACCAATTTCAGGCAGTGAAATTGAAACAGTAATCAAAACACTCCCTCAAAACAAAAGCCCAGGATCAGATGGCTTCACAAATTAATTTTACCAAGTATTCAGAAGTGAATTAGTGCCTATCCTACACAAACTCTTTCAAAAAATTGAGAAAGAAGGAATAAGCCAAATATGTTCAATGAAGCCAACATTATATTACTACCAAAACCAAACAAAGACAGTACACACGGAAAAGCATAACTATAGGCCAATCTACCTAATGAACACTGATTCAAAAATCCTCACCAACAGAATCCAACAATGCATCAAAAGGATAATACACCTCATACAAGTAGGATTTATTTCAGTGGCACAAGGATGGATCAACATCTGAAAATCAATTATATGTAATAAAACATATCAACATAAAGAAAAATAAAACCCATATGATCTTATCAGTAGATGCTGAGAAGACATTTGACAAAGTTCAACATCCATTTATGATGAAGGCCCTTGAAATTCTCAGGATAGAAGGCACACATACCTTAACATAATATATGACATACACATAGCCAATATCATTCTCAGTGGTGAAAAACTGAGAGCCTTTTCTTTCAGATTAGGAATAAGATAAGGACGTTCACTGTCACTACTGCTCTTCAACATAATACTGGAAGTCCTAGCCAGAGCAATAACAGGAAAAAGACATACAAGGAATCCAAATAGGAAAAGAAGAGTAAAACTATAATATTTGCAAGCTATATGATAACATACGTAGAAAAACCCTAAAAACTCCACAGAAAAATTAATCAAAATAATCAACCAGTTCAGTAAAATAGTGGGATGCAAATCAACACAAAAAAGTCAGTAGCCCTCCTGTATACAAACAACCAATCTGAAGAAGAATAAATCAAGAAAATCATCCCTTTTATAATTGAAACAACAACAACAAAAAAATCAAATACCTGGGAATAAATCTAATGAAAAATGTGACAGAACTATACAAAGAAAATTGTAAAACTTTGTTAAAAGAAATAGAAGGCATACAAAAAAATGGAAAGACATCCCCTGCTCATTATCAGAATGGCCATCTTACCAAAAGCAACTTACAGATTCACCACTATTCAAATAAAAATTTACATGACATTCTTTAAAGAGATAGAACAAATATTGATGAAATTCATATGGAACCACAAAACAAACAAACAAACAAAAAAAAAAACAACTTGAATAGCCTTAGCTCTTTCTCACCAAAAAGAAGAATGGATGTATCACACACCCAGACCTCAAACTATAACCACCAAATCATAATAATTAAAACTGAATGGTACTAAAACAAAAACAGACACACAGCCTGTGGGAACCATATAGATAACCCAGAAATAAACCAACATTGTATGGGCAACTAATTTTTGACACAAAGGAGCAAAGAATATGCAATGGAATAAAGACAATTTGTTCAATAAATGGTGCTGGGGGAAACTGGACCACCACTTGCAAAAGAATGAAACTAGACCACTACATCACACCATATACAAATATCAACTCAAAATGGATGAAAGAACTGAACATAAGACTTGAAATAGATAGAAGAAAATATAGATAAAACACTACAAGACATAACATCTCAGTAACATCTTTAAAGACTCATTCCCCCCAAAGCAAAGAAAGTGAAAGAAAAGATAAACAGCTGGGATTACTTCAAACTAAAATGCTTCTGTGAAGCAAAAGAGACATTAACCCAAACACACACCCTACTGATTAGAAGATTTTTGCACTCCACACAACTGATAAGTGATTGATTGAAAGAATTAACACAAAACAAACTAAATATCCAGTCAAAAAATGGGCAGAAGAACTTAAAAGACAGTTCTCCAAAGAGGAAATGCAAATGGACAACAGGCATATGAAAAAGTGTTCAACAGCCCTCATAATCAAGAAAATGCTGATCAAACCTACAATGAAATACTACCTTACAGCAATAAAAAAAAAAAAAATTAAAAAAAACTAGCAACAGCAAATGTTGGTGAGGATGTGGTGAAAAAAGAACTCTCCTGCGCTGCTGGTGGGAATGCAAACTGCCCAACCACTATGGAAAGCTGTGTGAAGATTTTCCTTAGACTACTAAAAATGGAGCTTCAATATGACCTAATAATTCCACTCCTAGGAATCTACCAAAAGACACAAAAAATTTAATTCAAAAGGATACCTGCACCCCTGCGTTTTCTATGGCACTATTTATACTAGGTAAGACTTATAAACCACCCGAATGTTCAACAACAGATGACTGGATCAAGAGATGTGGTCTATATACACCATGGAATACTATTCAGCTGTCAACAAAAAGTCAGTGCTATTAGCCACAACATGGATGGAACTAGAAGGAATTATGCTCAGTGAAATAAGTCAGAAGACGCCTCCCTGGTGGCATAAGGGGTTAAAGCACAGTGCTATGAAGCTATACTCAACACACCACAGCACGAATTCCATCCCCAGCCAGGGAGCTGACCCACATGGCACAGCAGACCTCTCCTGTCTCACCCGCTGCTCCCCTCAGCAGTGGATTTCAGTCAATCTGTCTGTTCTTTTCCCCACTCTGTCTCTGTTGAATCCTCTCATCCCCTGCACCTCAGCCTGTACCCCAGTTCTCATATGTACAAATAAATAGATCTTTAAAAGAAAAAGAGTCAGAAGGAAAAAGAAAAATATCAGACTATATCACTTATCTGAGGAAGATAGGGGAACTAAATAAAAGATTGGGGAAAATATTAACAATTAAAACACACAACAAAACAAAACAAAAATAAGCAGACAACTATAAATCAGTAATTCTGCAGGGGAGGGGAGAGAGTGCAGAGGAGATGGGAGGAGCCTAAGGGACTGTGGTGATGGTTCATGGTGAACATGTGGTGGAAATTCTATGCTATGGGGACTATACCATAGCAAAAGAAAGCAAACATGGTTAAAAAAAAAGAAAGAAAGAAAAAAGAAAATGAACAATGATATAGAACACACACACACACACGTATTTAAATTTAAAAAATTAAACTCTGTGGCCTAAATTAAAAACTTCTATGTTTACTACTTTTTTTCCACCAAAATGAGACTTTGCTTGCCTCTCATTTACCTCTCAGGCTTCTCTAAGTAACTGGGATTTCTTGATTTTTTTTTTAATTCCACTCTATATCTTTTTCATATTTACCTTTCTTGTTCTAGTCGCTTTTTTTTTTTTAATCAAATGTTAGCATGTCATGGAAAAAACTAAAACTCATTTAACAATTTCTCACTTCTTTTGTGTCATTAATTCTCAAACAAAACACTCTTATCTAATGAGAACCAGGCTGGTAGAGATTAAAACAGGAAGATTATCTTCCTATTGCACAACCCATCCTTAACCAGATTATGGCTGTTGATTTACTTATGCTCTGCATAACTACTCTAATATTACTCTCCCCACTTCATACCACATCTCAATATCCCGCCTGTATCTTCTCTTAAGTTTCAATACTGAAAAAGTTTTAGTTAGAAATCCCTCACCTTGCAACTCCATGCACGGCTCAGTTTGAACTTGCCATCCATGTTTCACTCTCCCTGCTCCTCCAAATGATCTTCCCAGGAGGGTGGGCAGGCACAAGACCAAAGCATCAGGAGAGCAGAGGCTGAAATATAAGTACCAGGAGTCCCTTCCACCCTGGGACACCCCAGATCTTCACTGCAGCTGCTGCCTTCCTGCCAGATCAAAGCCCTCGTCTTCCTGGTACTTATCCTCTGGTTGAAACTGAGCCAAGCTCATCTCCCATCCAGAGCGGTTGGCAGTGCTCTCATCCTTCAGGCAGATGACCCGGCCCACATGTTAGAAACATAGGATGACTTCCAGAAATGGAAAATGCATTTCTATTTAGGAATTAGGAGTATCTTAGGCTGCAGAAAAATCCAGCTCAACAACAACGATGTATTTAAGAAAGCCCCTTTATTCATTTTAGGGTGTTTCGACTTCTCAGCTGGAAAGCTTTACTTTATATTTCTGGCAAAAAATCTTTACTTTGTATTTCTGGCAAAAAAAAGTTTCTAAAACATTTTTTAAAAAAATATATATTTTTTTATGTGGAATAACTAGGTTGTAGGCCAGCAGTACAGGGATGAGATTTCAGAGACAGAGTGAGGAGCAGAAGAGACAGATCTTCTGAAATCCAGTGCTGAGAGCAGCAGCGGGGGAGACAGGAGAGGTCTGCTGTGCCATGTGGGAATGTGGCACATGTGTGGTGGAATATTATTCGGCCATAAAAATGAGTGAAATCTTGATATTTGCAACAATGTGGACTTCAAGGACATTGTGCTAAGTGAAATAAGTCAGATAAAGACAAGTACCAAGTGATTTCACTCACCTGTGAAGTTTTATGAAAACAAATCACATATTTGAAAGTTATTAAGAGAGTACTTTCAGAATTCTCATCACAAGTAAAACCTTTATCACTGTGTGGAGTAATGGGCGTTAAGAGTTTTCTCTATGGACATTTCACAATATATGCAATATCATTATGTTGTATACCTGAAAACTAATACAGTATTAGATGCCAGTTATAGCTCAATAGAAAACAAACAAACAAACAACAACAACAACAACAAAGCCCAAAGGAATAAGGTAAAGTATTTTACCCTTGGAGCACTTTAAGTTTATTTGGTAAGACAAGAATGTAGACAAATAATAGTAACAAAAACCCAAACGGATGGGGCACTGACTATGGCTGTGGTACCAACTGGTAAATTTTCATGTGCAGTGTGTTTTGGTAAGTGTTAAATCATTTTGTCATAATGTGAAGTTTTAAATCATTATCAAGTTAAATGTGGTATGTATGTCTTTACAGCAAGTTTATTTCTGATCGAGAAAGTCGAAGAAGTCTCACAAACAGTCATTTAGAAAAAAAGAAGTGTGATGAATATGTAAGTGTTCTACAATAGCGCATGCTTTAAGAAAAATAATATAATAGTTTATTTTTACATCATTTTGTGCCTTGTCCCATCTCAGTTGTAATCCCCATGGGTTTCCCATCACCAAATCACCATAGCCCAGTGCATTTCCCTCCCCCCACTGTTTTTGATCCCATTCCCCACTCCACCCCCACAAAATGTCTCTGGTCTATAACTGTTCATCATTATTATTATTTTCTCCCCTGGTCCTTTATACGCCTGCTATGAGTGAACCCAGCTGGTATTTTTCCTTTTCTTTCTGGCTTATTCCACTGAGCACTGCATGCTTGTTTTTTGACCACTTAACAGTTTAATTCATCTATCATTATACCAAAAGCATAGCCGTTTTATTCACCAGTATATACCTTGTATCCTATGTGTTGTCTCCTAAAACCCATTGAAGAATAACTGGGGAAGGCGTTTTTGAGTTAGGAACTATATTGGTTCGTTATAGTGCTTTAAAGGCTGTATGAACTTTTAGATACACTTTTGCTTAGTATGGATGTTTGTCTCTGTTCAGATTCCAGGAACAACCTCCCTGGGAATGTCTGTTTTTAACCTAAGCAACGCCATCATGGGCAGTGGGATTTTGGGACTTGCTTTTGCATTGGCCAACACTGGGATCCTACTTTTTCTGTGAGTGATGACTGATATTATAGTGCTTTCTATTTTAAAGTTCTATTTTCTGGATGTTTCTGTTCAGATGTAGAAAAAATTGAAAGTGTTTCTAAGTGTGTTTATTTTCATGTTTTTACCAACTTGGCTAAATTTTATCTCCTTCCTAGTGTTTTTTTTGAATGATTTTTCAAGATGCACGTAATATTAGCAAGAAAATAAAAGGAGAGCATCCTTTTATTAAACAAAAATACTGAAATGAGCATTTATGAAAAGGATTGAAATATGTAAAAATAACATTTTGGGTGTAATTTTGGACTTTTTGAGTATCACCATAAGTTCCAGTCAAATAATAGTAAGAGGTGCGTTAGCCCAGCCCACCACCGGGTGCATGGCTGCCTTGTCACAGCATCTGTGCCCAAAGGTAACTACAAATTGATTTATTGTAAGTATTCAAGAAGCATAAGAATTTTCAGTGTTTGGAAGGTGAAAAATAAGCATGTACTTTTCCTTTGAAAGAAAAGAAGATGCTCAATTTTCTCTTTTAAATAACGTCTCGCACTGTTGAATGTGTTTTCCAATGTCCAGAGGGCTTATTTTCAGTTGGAACAAAATTATGCCAGAAAACTTCTCACCCAGCTTGATGCTTCTCTTAAACCTCAAAGGGGTGTCGGGGGCCACTTTCCCTGATGAGGCAAGGGGGTCATTCTTCTTTCCCAGATCTTACCACTCTAACACTCCTTTTTTGCCCTTGCTCAGTAATCGGCATTGCTGGGTCATTTTAATGGGAGCGTGATTTCCACAAGTAGTATCCCACCACAGCTATTAATACAAATTGTGGTGTTCTCTAGAAAACTACTGTGGCAGTGCATGACTGTCTAGGCCATTACTCAGAGATAAGAAATGCCCAGGCTGAGCCTTGGTGCCAATATTCTTGTGTGTTTGTAAATCCACTCAAGGCTTCTTCCTAGAATTAAAACCTCTGTGTAGGACAGTGAATTTTATGCATTTTTCCTCCTTATTATCAGCTGAAGCCAACCAAATAGAGCTTCTTCTTTTTACATAGGGAATAGTAGGCATTTTCCAAGTTGGCTTTCTGTTTTCATGTATCTTATATCAAATCTCAGGTTTGAGGATAAAGTGAGAGTTGGATATTTTTCTTTTTAACAAAGGTTTATTTTATTTATTTATGCATACAAAAACTGGGATGAAAGCCAGATGTGCAGGAGGTGAGAGGATTTACCAGATACAGAGTGGGGAGCAGAACAGCTGGGTCTACTGAAATCTACTTCTGAGGGGAATAGTGGACGAGACAGGAGAGGTTTGCTGTGCCTCGTGGGTCAGCTCTCTGGCCTGGGATCAGACCAGGCCACAGTGGAGGTAGTTTGATAGCTCTGAACCTTTAACCCCTGAACCACCAAGGAGGCCCAGAGTTAGACATTTCTGTGATGATTTTTGTTTGTATGTGTGAAGCTGACACTAAAGTTCTTGCAGGTGTTGCTTGTGTAGCTGCACTTCTGAATTCCAGCACCTTAGCTTGAGACACCTGACTGACAAGCAGTTCTGCTCCTCAACCGCTCTATCATCTTAGCCACCCAGCTAATTTCCTCCTCTTTGAGACAAGCAAATTGCACTAGAAGAAATCTCAGAACCTTTCCACCGTCAAACCCCAAGAGCTCTATTTTCATTCATTCCAAAGCTGGGAATATGTTCTATTCAGAAATGTGTTTACATTGATTTTTTTTTAAAGATTTATTTATTTATTCATACAGAACTGGGGTACAGGCCAGAGATGCGGAGGGTGAGAGGATTCACCAGGCACAGAG
>NW_004567105.1:37658158-37690131 GCF_000260355.1 Condylura cristata
TCAAATGTAATTGGTTACTGATTCTCTAGCAAGGATGAAAACTTAACTGATGCTGTTCTCTTGCTAGAAGTCCATAGTCACCAGTTCTCACAATGACTTGTCAAACAATTGTGAGCTTGGTGATTTCTTAAAACAATTGCTTTTGGCCCAATTCAAAGGAGATAAAGTAAATTTTCCATAATGACTCCTGGATTCTTCTTTTTTTTTTAAGATTTATTTTTATTTATTTATACATTCAAAAACTGGGGTGTAGCTCAGAGGTGGAGGAGGGTGAATAGATTCACCAGAAACAGAATGGGGAGAAGAGGTGGATCTACTGAAATCCACAGCAGGCAAAATGGGGGAGTTCTGCTGTGCCATGTGGGTCACCTCCCTGGCTGGGGATTCAACTCAGGCCACAATGGCTGGTGACAGCTTGATAGCACTAAGGTTTAACCCCTTCACTACCAGGGTGGCCCCTCCTGGACTCTATTTTGAAAATGACTTCACAAATGTCCTCTTTTCTCAATAGTACAAAGAAGTCATGTGTCCCCTGTCCCATGGCCATATTTATTTAGTCATTCCCTACCCCACCCAAGTTGTCTCAATGTAAATCCCAGCAATCTCACAATTTTCTTCATAAATATATTTCTCTAAAATATAAGGACAATTAAAACATCAGATTTAATAATAAGAGTTCTTTAATATCAAATTCGTGACTGATATTTAAATTACTCTAACTTTATTTTTTGATTGGATTATTCTAATCAATATTCAAATAAGGTCCAAGTAGTGCCCTTGGTTAATCTATGTTCTAAATCTCTCTTAATCTGTCGGTTGCCTATTTCTCTCTTTTTTTGCCATGCAATTTATTTGTTGAAGAAAGTCATTCATCCTATAGAGCTTCTCACTGTCTGAATATCTCTGAATTCTCTATGGTGCGAATTGATATTTGGTTTTAGATTCTAGCTTTCATTCTAGAGTCTTTCCTCACATGTCAGGTGGTCAAATTTTGTCTGTTATATTCAAGAACAGAAAACAGACTACTTGAGCCTGGTACCTGTGAGTGTGACTCACTGACAGCAGCTGCACTTACGATGCTGTCCATTGCTCTTTGGGGAACCACCAATGTCAGTGTCTCTATCACGCTCCACTCTGACTGTTCACATCACCTAGAGATCTTCTTTCTCCTGCCGGGCCAGGTCTTTAGCTTTCTGAGAACCAAATGGGAAAAGAGGAGAGGGCAGGATGCAGGGTGTATGTGAACATCTCAAAATGCATGCTGTGTTCACTGCACCCCTCTTTCATTATAGTACCCTTTCCCAGCAAATTATGTCTTGTTCTTTACCTGGGGTTTATGTTTTAGACTTTCCAGAATATGTATCTTCAGACTTTTGCCAGGTTGTAGAGGAGCAATCACTCAGCTTTACAGAGTTGATGCCTGGTCTTGCCTCAAAGAAGTCAAGAGCTCCTGTTGTGCAGCTGTTATAGGCCAGGCAGGTTCACCATTGATTTGGGCTAATGGAAAAAGAATGTTGGAGTCTTAGGCATATCTGACTTGTCGTTAATGCTGAACCAGCAGACCATATACACAGGCAGACCAGCAGGAAGGCAGCAACTGAGATTCCCAGCCCCCACTATCTCTGGCTTCTAGGCCCTGGTGTCCTTAATTACAGGTGCACATTCCCTGTGTTCCTGCTCTCAAGCACTTTTTGCAATAATACAGTATCACGTGTGGGTAATGAAATCTGGGATGAAAACAAAGCTACGGGTGGCAGCTGAACAGACTGGTGTGGAGAGGCAAAAAAGAGCCCCAAGTTACCCCATGTTCCTTACAGATCCTCTTTATTTTGCTCATCACTTCATTATTCCCTGTTTCCACCAGGGCCTTTTGGGGACTCTGTGGCATACAATTCACTGGTCTTGACTTTCTCTGCTGCTAATTTAAGTTTCAACTCTCAAGGTTTAAGTTTCTACTCTCAAGGTTCTAAGGTTTGTTACTGTTGTCTCATGGTCGCAGTTTTAAGCCTTAAAAAAATCCTTTTATTGTGATATCAGGAGGGATCAGGAGTAAGTTGAAAAGTATCCGAGCCATCATTCAATCAAGCAGGAGAAAATTGAATGGTATTCAATCAGCCATTCCTGGAATTCAGTTACCTTTTACTTATACTAGCCCAGGAATAATTCATCTCCGATCTCATGATTGCATTTTCTGATTGAAGAAGAGAATTAGATCAACTTAACAGTTGCAGGGAGATTTCCCCCAGATGAAACTTTCATAGATCATTTGCTGTTTGCAATAAATGCTAAGGGTAAGCACAAAACACAAAACCTTTGGGCTAAGATTTGTGAATGCATGTGTAGAAAGATCCTTACAAGCTTTTTACAAAATTACAGGTTTTTAACAAAATGAGAGCTCTCCCACCTCAGAACAAGCATTCACTCTGGCCAGCTGCTCCTACTGCTGCTCCAAGCCAAAAAGTAGTTGGCAGGAGCAAGACATTTCTTCTGGTTCAGGGCCCTGGCCCAGACACATACTGGCGCTGGAGGCCCAGACTGTCCTGGCTTCTTTAGAAAGCAGCTGGGAAGGCTCCTGTGAGTCTCACCGAGGCTGGTGCCTGCCCTTCTCTTGGGTCATCCACAGCACTCTGATTTTCTGTTACTTGGATGAGTTTAAGGTTCATTCTTTTTACCTAAGCATAATAGCTGTCATCCTGCTGAACACACATCTGATTCAGTTAGACTCAGTGAATCCTCCTCTGTTGTGAGGTTCCGTGTTTCCCTGAATTCTGAGGCCTTCTAATTTCATCTGAGGAACAGGAAATGTGGGGATGGGGAATCTGTTCTGAAGACTATGTTCTCAGTGTACAGGCAGTAAAGTAACTTGGAGATGCCCTGAGGCACCCTTCCTTCAGGGTTAAACTTTCCTCAGAAGGGGATTTAAGGAAAAGGCAATGGGTCCTGAAGAAGGAAGGCTCCCCTTCTGCCTCTAACCTTTTTACTCAGTTTCCCTATAAACTGTCATGGCAAAAGTTGGGGTTAAAAGCCAGTGTTAACATGGCTTTTGTTTTTCATTTCATAATAGTGTCATCCCCACCCAGCCCAGCCAGGAATGTTACATTCTCTAACAATTTCAATAAGAGACATATTTTGTAGAAAATCAGTCTCTTCGGAGCGTATCATCTCCACATAGTGCTAGGTAAATGGGATTTTATTACATTACATAGAATCTGATAAATCAATAAATGCCTTATAGTTTCCCATAACTTTTTAAAACGCTGGCAGCTTAGGTCAGACGCATATGTGTGTGGTGGGGGTGGGTGTGTGGTGGGGAGAGGATTTACCAGAGACAGAGTGGGGTGTACAACAGGCAGATTGATTGAAACCCACTGCTGAAGGGAGCAGCAGAGAGATAGGAGAGGTCTGTCTTGCCTCATAGGTCAGCACTCTGTCTTTAATCCCTGCACCACCAGGGAGGACCCTTCCATTCTTTTTAGCAGTTTAAATCATAAAATCATGAAAAAGGAAAATGTACTTCACAATGGGCCTCCCTGGTAACACAGGGGTTAAAGATACAGCACTGTCAAGCTAACTGCAGTCACTTCAGGATGAATTGACCCCCTGCTGGCCAAGGAGGTGACCCATGTGGTGCAACAGACCTCTCTATTCCCAATGCTCCCTTCAGCAGTGTATTTCAGTACAGCTGCCTGTTCTGCTCCCCACTCTGTCTCTAGTGAATCTTCTTCCTGTCCCCACACCTCTGGAGTGTGCACCTCAGTTCTTGTATGCATAGAAAGGTAAATCTTTTTTAAAAGGAATGTATTTCACACTTCCAAGACCTAAAAGAGCTGTCATAATTTATCAAGAGTTCGTAAGCCATGCTTTTGAAATGTTCTTTCTGAAATAATATAATCGGTGTGAAACAATTGTTTAAACTTTGTGTGAGTTGATTATAATTTCATACCTCTTTGGTTCTTGTTTTCCATTTTCTAGTTCACTTAGGTAGTGGTCATGAGAATAAAAAAAGATAAGATAACTAAAATATTCTTTGAAAAGTGGCATGCAAAAAGTGTTTCTTCATTAGACCAGTGCCATAGGGCTGTTTTAGGAGTCAGTGAGTATGTGTGTGTGAGAGAGAGAGAGACTGAAGAAGAGCCAGTATTACCTGTGTAGTGTTTTTTAGCAGGTTAACATTACCTGAATGGTAACTACATATGTCACATTATCTCACTTAATCTCCATCCAGCAACACTATGAGTTAATTATTATCCCCATTTTACAGATGAGGCAGCTGAGGCTTACAAAGGACTCAGAAAGGTGGGGAGTCAGGTTTGCCTGGCTCTAGACCCTATGTCACCCATACATTTCACTGCTCATCAGTGTTGCACTCTCTAAAACCAAACTTGCATTTTTAATGTATAGCATGGCAAGATTTTTATGCACATCCATAGATACTTGCAGGTTAATGCGTTAGCTTTAAAATTACCTTGTAAGGCCACCATTGTGGCCTAAGAGTTAAGTGTCAGTGCTGTCACCACTCAGGCTGAGTCCCATCCCCAGCCAGGGAGCTGACCTAATGGCACTGCAGACCTCTCCTGTTTTGCCCACTGTTCCCCTCAGCAGTGGATTTCAGTAGATCCACCTCTGTCTCTGGGGAATCCTCTTAACCCCCACACCTCTGGCCTACACCCTAGTTCTTTTATGCAAAAATAAATAAAAAATTTTAAAAATGCCTTGTAAAGTCATTTTCCCCAAATTGTGTTTCTAGTGTTCCACTAAGAAACATCACCTTTAATGTAATGAAAACAGTTTTGTTATATTGAATTACCAAATTAAGGATCAGGGTATGACCTGTATGACCTGACAGATTACTTGCTATGACCAAACCCATGGTTTGGTCTATATCAGAAGGATGTTGCAGAACCAGTAAACCTGAACGGCCCACATTTTTCATATCTCCTGCCTGGTCTTCCTTCATGTACCTTTTGAGATTTGTCTTCTGGAAACTTTGCAGGTAATTCCTGTCAAGGACTTAACTAAACTTTCTGTTACAAAGGATTAAAAACCAGTCGGTGCCCTGCCACTTACTTCCAACCTTCCCTTACTGCAGGTGCCTCTGTGGGTTCCCAGCAGCCTCCCTGTCCTGCCGGCGGCCGCTTGTGCCCCTCGGCCTTTCTCCCACCTCAGCCCCACCCTGGCCTCTTCTCTGCCTCCTAATCCTAATGGGCCTAAAAGTCCAGGTTAGATTCATTTCCTTGGGACGTATTTCCCTGATCCTTCCAGCTCAAAGAAGGATCTCCTTTTTTATCTGTCCAGCAGCCAGGATTGCTTCAGTTCTTCAGACATGTGTTTTACATTCCCTGTTGAACTCTGAGCCCTGTAAGGGCAGGATTAATGTCTGATTATCCCTTGTTTAAGTTATCCCCTGTCTCCGCAACAAGATCTAGAACAGTGCTTCTTATAGCTGATATCAGAACTGCCCTAGAATGCATGAATGTGTAAGAATGCGATTTTGCAAAAGCAGAAACCAAGATTCCAAGATTATACTGTACCTTTGCAAATACCCTGTGTGTGTTGAAGTGCCATTGCTTTATTATTTTGTGTTCTGTTCTATTATATGCTTTATATTATATGTATATACTTTAATAGGTATTATTTTATTTATATATTTTTATTATGTTTTTATGCTCTCTATATTATACTGATATAGTTTAGATTTATATACTTTACATTATATTTGTATACTTTATATTATATGCATATACTTTACATCATATTAAGTTTATATACTTTATATTATATGCTTTATATATTTTATTTATGTACTTTTATATTTATATGCTTTATGCTATATTTGTATACTTTATCTCATTATATTTATATCCCTTATTATATTTTATATGCCTTATATGGTATTATTATTCTATATACTTTTTATTGTATTTATATAATTTACATTATATTTTATTACATTTATTTGTCTTTTTATTATATATACATTTCCCAAAAATCAGACTCACACCCATGTGATAATTTTGCTCTTAACAGTAGCAAAGATGGTCTGTGTGACTGTGTAATATTTGTCAAGTATTGTCCTCTCTCTACACACTCCAAAAGAGGGTGATTCTTGCCCCTCTTCCCCCCAGGGAACGATGAGATGGGGTGTAGTGATAAAAGAATGCGGTGGTGAAGAGGCAGCCATGAGCTCTTCCGACTGCTATTACAAGGTCCACGGGGAAAGTAACACTCATCTCCCATCTTGTCAGCCAGTTCCTTGTTTTCAAATTCTTTGAGGTATAATCACCGTTCCTTAGAAATGGTCTGAAGAGAAAATTGTCCTTAAGCTGGCAGCAGAAATCACTGGCAACAGCCTCTTGTAATAATAATACTAAAAATGGCACCTCAGGCTAGCCAGCAACTGAGCTCCATGGGAAAGCACAGCGCAGAGCCAGGGAACCCTACTGACCTGGACTAGATCAAGAGCTTTCAGATGCAGGGAAGTGGGAGAGTAGTGGGTGGCCTGAACATGAGCAACCACCTTACAGACAGTCGGTCCCGCCCACTGCCTTTAGAAGTTCACTAGTTATGGTTAGTGACTCATCTGCGAAGGGTCTGATAAGAGATTCCAAGAAGTCACTTCTTGGGCCCCCAGGAGGGGCATGTTCCCCTGCGCCCCTGGGTCGCGAGCTCGGCACTAGATCATCAGCGGTGTCTAAGCTGAGGAGCACATGCTGACACAGTTACTGAAGGACAAAAGCGTGACCTCCGTTTGGAGCCCTGTGTTTCTCTCCCAGAAGTTGCCTCTGCATACTGCCTTGATTTTAACAGGATCATTCATTCACCCTCCTGATGCTCAGAAGGCAGCCATGTCCATGTGTTTGGGTACAGTGGGTTGAGTGTGTATGGGCCTTTTATTCAGCACCATCCTGAAGTCCTGATTATCAGTGTGAGTAATCAGAGTGGTTTGGTCCAGTGGCAAACTGCCCAGCATCCAGGCCAGCGATCCTTGCCTTGTCTTGGGACCCCAGGACCCACCTCCCCCCACACCTGGCATCAGTAATGTCCCTCTGTTGTTCCGGAGCTGGCCAGCCACAGCTGCAGACCACAGCCACCCACAGCCTGTCCTGTGCGGTGGCTTGCTGAGAACGGACATTTTTTAAAAGGAATTTTAAAGAATAGTTTCAAAGGTCTTCATAGCAGCCCTATTTATCGCCCCCACTTTGTATATAATGAAGATTCACAGAGGCTAAGAAACTTGCCCAGGGTGACCTGTGGTGGGGCAGGGAGGGTTGGGGGTGAGCAGATGCTTTGTCCTGTCCTGTCTCCTCAATCATTACTAATCATTACTATTACCCATCCCCCAGAAACACTCATCCTTTTATTTCAGCATATGTGGGGTCTTTCTGTCACTTAGGAGTTACCTTTAGCATATGGTAAAGAGATCCTCACGTTGAAAGGTGAGAATCTAGGCTTAGGGAAGCAGACACCAGTTATCTTTGAGGAACGAAAGAAGAAGGAACAAGAGCATGTCGGGAGTTATAAACGGAGAACCCAAACCCACAACACTGTTAACGATTTTAGGCGAAAACAGGAAGTGGTAGTGAGCATAGCTCGCTTTCTTACTGCTACAACTTCCTCATTTAAACTAAGGACATTTCTAGGTTCACAAAGCAACCATTAAGCTGATCAAGTCTATTTCTGTCTGCCTGTGTCTTTAAATATTCCTTTCTTTTTGGGGTCATACTAGATATCATTTGATTCAGCTCACAGCAATGCACATTTCTTTCTCTAGATGGAGTAAAATACCTAACCAACAGCCACGCTGATTTAGTTAAATTAAAGCTCTAGTAAATGCATAAATAATTTTCAGGTTTTTTGGTTTTTTTTTAAAGATTTATTTATTTAGGCATATAGAGCTGGGGTATAAGCCAGAGGTGCAGGGAGGGGGGGGTGAGGGGATTCACCAGACACAGAGTGGGGAGCAGAACAGGCAGAATGACGAAGTACACTGCTGAGGGGAACAGCGGGTGGGTCAGGAGAGGTCTGCCGCGCCATGTGGTCACCTCCGGGGCAGGCGGGATCGAACTCATGCGGAAGTGGCTTAAGCTTCTCAGGGCTGTGCTTTAACCCGCTGCGCCACCAGGGAGGGCCCCAGGTTTTTTTTTTTTTAATATTTAAAAATTTTGCAGGAGTCATGGACTCAGAACAGCTTGTCCTTGCCTGTCTTCTAACACTTGTGCCCTGATTAAAGAAACAGATCTTCCTTTGGGTCCTTTTCCTCCCACCAGCATTGCTTCCTGGGCTGGGAACACCTGGGCTGGGCTTTGGCACTCATTTCCAGACTCCCTGTGTCTGAACACAGCCTCCTCCAGACTCCTCCCGTGGGTACCTGTAGAGTAAATGGAAGTGATCAGGTTTTTTCCACTCTCCCTCCTTTAGCATCAATGATAGACATCTGCGGTCTTACACGTGTGCCTGATGGCGGCACCTGGCGTGTGGCTGGGCATGCGTGGGCGGGTGCACCTAAGCCTAGAGGCTGAGCATATAAGGCAGCGTCACAGAGGACATGGCGCAGCAGCAGAGAGTAGAGAACGGCATGGCGGTACAGACCACAAGAGAAGGACAGAGAGTCTAGAGAGAGTAAAGATTTTCCGGGGGCCAGAAAGCCTGCCAGCTCCCTGCCCCTCCCTCCCCCGCCTCCCTGCCTGCCCAGAACCTGGTTGCCTCCCTACAAATGCTGTAGAAAGAGCTCTAACAGCCTGAAAAGGCCCCCAAGGGCTCCAGGACTCCTCCCATCTGCCCAGATCACAGAAAGTCTGTTCTGTGCCTTGCTTACACTACAGTACCTTTCCAGAACCTGCTCTGCAGTCTCATTGAGGCCTCTGAAGTGTATCCGTTCCCTGTCCGGCTGAAATGTTGCAGCCCCTCAGCAACCCCTAAAGTTCCTGTCTCTGCTGGCTCTCTGCATGCTAGTCTGGAAAGCCCCTGGTTCTGAACTCTCACTTCACACACAAGTGACACTTTTTTCTTACACTATTTATTTTGTACAGTAGCTGACTTCTCCGCTTAAGTGAACTCATAAATCTCCCATCACCACATTACCTGTGAACTATCACCACAGTCCTTTGGGCTCTTCCTTCCCCTGTTTTGACACCTTTCCATCCCCACCCCTGCTGAATACCTCAGATCTATAGTTTTTCTTGCAAGTTTTATCACTTTTTTTAATCCTTTGTTTTAATCCCCTCTATTCTTCCCATCAGTGAACCAATCTGATATTTTCCTTTTTCCTTCTGATTTATTTTCCTGAGCATAATCCATTTCAGCTCCATTCATGTTGTTGTGAATGGCATGAGTTTATCTTTTTGATTGCTGGATAATATTCCAGTGTATATATAGAATACACCTTCTTGATATACTCATCGGTGTTTGGGTCTATAAGTTGTTTTCATCTATGAGCTATTGTGCATAGTGTCGCAATAAACATAAGCAAGTGACAAGCGATATTTTGTGACAAGTGACATTTGGGATTCTTGGTCTGCATCCTCAACCAGGTTCTCTAAGCTAACCGCCCACCTGTCTTCTCTGCAGCAGTGTTTTAAAAACTGACTTCACATAGTTGTTTCCTTCCAGAAGCTGGGTATGGAATAGAATAGGGAGGGGGATGAAAGATGAAAGAAAAAGTGCAGGAAGATGGAGACAATTTGGAAAGGTGGGGGGTAGTGGAGCATGATGGAGGAGCTAGAGAAAGAGCTGGCCAAAACATAATACTATTTCCTGCAGGATGTCTGATCCACTTCAACTGGAGTTTTCAATTTTCTGGTAAATGCTTTGCCTTGATGGGCATGTATATCTATGAATTTTGGGGTAGTGGGGGCCTGTGGATTAGTGGGAGATGATAATAGGTAAAAAGAGGACAACTGTCCTATGAAAGGAGTTTGATAGGAGCTACACTGTTCATTTAATTGAGGATGGTAAATTTTTCTACCTTTGTGTTTAGAAGAGAGCTATATAGCCGGGTGAGCCTGAGATCCTTCTTAGAAGGAAGGCTGCATGACAGGGTTGGGATGGATGGTGGGAGATGAGACATTGAAAATAAATTATTTTATTCACTAAAAAATTTTTTGTAGGGCCTTCTCTGGTGGCCTAGGGGTTAAGTCTCAGTGCTATTACCGCTGAGGCCTGTGTTGGATCCCGGCCAGAGAACTGATCCACATGGCACAGAAGACCTCTTCTCTCTTGCCTGCTGCTCCCCTCAGCAGTAGATTTCAGTAGATCCATCAGTTCTGTTCCCCACTCTGTCTCTGGGGAATCCTCTCACCCCCCCCACACACACCTCTGATTTACACCCCAGTTCTTCTACACACACACAGAATTTTTTTTTTTGTAAATGCAATCTATCTGAATAAACACTGCCAGAATTAGCTCTGTCATTCATAGTGGTAGAAAATAAGTCAATTTGAAATATGTATCCTGTTGCAGTAAGTAATGCCCAGTTGCTGAGCTAGTCAAACAGACATCTATCCACACTGAGAACCCATCCACATCTCCCAGGGACTGAACCTGCTTCAGCTGCAGCATTTCCCTTCACAGCAGTTCCCCCAGGGTCTCCAGGGTGCATGGTAGAGCTTTTCCACTGCTGGGCACACCTGTGATGGCCACTTGTCTAGTCAGTAGTTGTGAGAAGCAGAAATGCCAAGGTGTGCGTGCTACTAGGTCAGAACTCACAGCTTGAAACTCTTCACCAGATGTGGGGAGTGGACCAGCATCCCCTGGGAACCTGTTCAAAATGCAGAGTGTCGGGCCCACCCCAGACCTACTGAATTAGAATCAGTATTGAACACTATCCATTTGTGCACAGTAGAGTCTGAGGCTAGATGCTTGTACACTGCAGGACAGAGTCACGCTGGGGATGGGAAACGCTGAGGTAGTGCTCTGTTCTCTGAGTGGAATGGGTTTGGGAGAGAAGGCACTCACCTGTCTGGCAGCCTTGAACACCCCCACCTAAGCTATTTCGGGATCTACAGAGTGGCTGATAGTTCCTCTCCACTTCTGAAGAGCTCTGATGCTGGGTTGGCAGTGTCATACGATTTCTTGTTATCGAGCTAGGCTTTTAAAATAAAGCCTCATCTCAAAGTGTTGTGGGCTCTTTTTTTTTTTTTTTGGAGACAAAATTCATATAGAATATATCCCCCAATTTAAAGGATAGGATTTGATAAGTTTAAAAACAGTCATGAAAGCTCTACCATAATCCCATGCTATAGAACATTTCAGTCACTTTAAAGGTTTGGTTCCATTTAATGTCAGATTTTTTTATTAGGATGAAATTTATTAAATATTATATAGCATGGAAGAACAAAGAATTGGAATCCTATTAACGTGACTCAAAACAGATGTTTAGCAGTTTGTTGTTTAAGATATGAATTAAAATTTTCTTAGAGCAAAATGTATATCAGAAATGGAAAGAAAGAATTCAAAATTGGTTAAAAGTAGATCCCAAGCATCATGCTTAGTGAAATCAGCCAAAAAAAAAGAAAAGAAAGAAAGAAAAATACCGATGGGTTTCACTCATAGCAGGAGTATAAAGGACCGGGGGAAAATACTACTACTAATAATGAACAACTACATACAGAGACATTTGACAGGGGTGGAGTGGGAATGGGATCAAAAATGGGGTAGGGGGAAGTGCACAGGACTATGGTGATGGCACACGGGTGAACTGGTGATGGGAAGCCCACGGGGGTTACAACTGAGATGGAAAAAGGCACAAAATGATGTAAAAATAAACTACTATAATAAAAATAAATAAAGTAGATGCCAAGCAGTATTCTAGAGCAAATTGTTAAATAGTTTATATGCAATTTCATTGGAGGATAATTGCTCCGCAGAGGCCAGTAGGATTTCCCTAAGTAGTCATGTCCAACTAGCTTCACATTATGAGATGAGTGAGCTAGTCGGAACTGTCTTAGGTCAAGCGTGTCTTGGTTTAGCAAGATACCTGCATAGCTTTAGCTGACTTATACATGTGATTAAATATTTGTAAATTCACTTATTCTGTTTTTTTTTTTCAAATTGTTTTATTAAACCAACATTGGTTTACAACCAATATGGGTCTCAGATGTACAGTATTATAAATCAACATCTGGATATACTACATACGTTCACCACAAAGTCCATTGTTTACATACAGCTGACTTCTTTTACCCGATTTCCTTTTTCTCTATCAGTAACCACCATTTTATTTATGGATGCAGCATTGGTTTATACTACTGTATATGAGTTAGGGGAATAGGTTCACACCTCCTCAGATGTATGTCACTATCCCACACCCACCACCAAAACACCTTTATGTCTTTACCATAAAGATTTGGAACCCTCTTCCATTTGTTCTCAACCCCTTTACTCTCTCTAGTCGCCTTTCAGTCATATCTAGGGTTTGTTTTGTTTAGTTCTATCAGTTCCTTTGTTTTGTTTATCTATATTCCACATATGAAGGAAAGCATCCAGTACTTGTCTGTCTTCTGACCATCCATCTTGTCAAAATGCCAGCATGTATACGTACCACATCTTAATCTATTCATCTGTCATTGAAATTTAAGCTAGCAATTCTGCTCCTTGATATTTTATCCAAAGAAAGCAAAAACACTAATTTAAAGGGATATATGCACTCCTGTGTTCATTGACACACTATTTACAGTAGTCAAATTTGCATATTCTGCACTAAAATTCTCCTAGGTACTGTGTTCGCTTTTGGTTATATAGAGATAAGTAGGTTAGGCCACGGCTGTGAATTATACTGTGATAGCAGGTTCCACAGTCCAGTAGTAGATACTCCTCTGATCTAAAATAAAAAGTTTCCACTGGCTGTTAGGTGGAAAAGGATTAGAGAAGGCATGAAAAGGGAGACAGGTAAAAATTATCATGTTACCCAGAAATTAAAGATGATGGTGGCTTGGATTGGAGTGGCAGTGGTGGTAGATGGAAAAATCAAGCATGGAGATTTGGAGTGTATTTTGGAGGTAGAAATGACCGGACTCTTATCAGTGAATTAGATCAAGGGGTGAGAGGGAAGATGAGGGATCAGGGTGACCTCCAGGTTTTTGGCTTGAGCAGATAACTGGACAATAGGCCCTTTGCAGATGGCCTTGTTCTAATCAAAGTACCAATGGCTTGGATGAAGGCATTTGAAAGGCATAAAAAGCTTGTGAGGCAATTGGAAAGACATGGAAACAGCCCAAAATGCCCAAAAGTAGATGGCTGGATTAAAAAGATTTGGTACATATACACAGTGGAATATTACTCAGCAACCAAAAAGGGAACACATGTCTTTTGCAGCAACATGGATGGAGCTGGAAAAGATCATGCTTAGTGAAATAAGCCAGAAAGAAAAGGATGGTTTCTCTCATAGCAGGAATGTAACGGAACAGGCGAGAAAATAATGATAATGATGAACAGAGACATTTTGTGGGGGTGGAGTGGGGAATGGGATCAAAAACAGTGGGGGGGGGGAAATGCACTGGACTATGGTGATGGCACAGGGTGATTTGGTGATGGGAAGCCCAAGGGGATTGCAACTGAGATGGAAAAATGCACAAAAATATGTAAAAATAAACTATTATAAAATAAAAAAAAAAGCTTGTGAGGAAGTTGACACATAAGTATTTCAAAAGGATATCATAAGACCGGAAGGATAACGTGATAGAAAGAAGTGAAGTCTTGTGCTTTTGTTAAAAAAATAAAACAGAAGGATGCAGGATACAAAGCTGTTCAACCAGACACGCAGAAAGACTGATGTGTGCAAGATGGTTGCCGTAAAGATGAATCCCAGTGCAGGTTGCCTTGAAGAAGTGCGACGTCCAACACAAATTAATAATCTTATCGTGCTGGTTTAGACCAAAAATGATGTGATAGTATTGTGCTTCTCTTGGCACACAGATTGAGGATCTGGACCATGAGTGAGATGTAAGTAACCCTGACTTTGCATCACACAAGCAGTAGTTGAAAAAAAAATGAGACACTTAAGTCAAAGAGCTTTATCTTAAAATGAGCCCCCACAGAAGGAATGTGAGTGGGATAAGGGGTCAGATTTCAAGTATATATAAGAAGGTCCAGTGGCTAAAGCAGAACGCAAGGATAGAAGTAGCAGCAGTGGTTTCAGCTGTGCCTCAGCTCCAATGCAGAGAACTTTCCAGAAACAGATGGGCTTGCATAATGTCCCCGATCAGAAGACACTTTGAAAACCTGCCGTCTATGATGGCTTCCTGTCCTGGCTGCAAAGCTGGCAGGTGTGCTGGGTGGTGTCTCCTGACTCATGAATCCAGAACTCTCCATTTCCTAACAAGCCTCTGTTTTCCCAGAGGATACAAACGTTCCTGGGATGGTCCTCACTCCACTGATATGATATGGGGGTCACTTAACAAGTTTCCAACCACATGTTCCCTGGGACTAAATGTCCTGCCACCACATCCTCAGGACCCATGTCCGGCTAAGTGTTCTATATCCTCATTCTTCAAGACTGAATGTAAGTGTCACATAACAATACCCTGAGATCTTAACTCCCCGCTGCTGGGGTTTCGTTCCCAGTGAAACAGGCCTTTTTCAGCAAGCAACTTTTGCACCAATTATCTTCAGCCTTAAACCTCTGATCAATGGAGAGCAGTGTGGGCATTTGTATGAGATCCAGATGAAATAAAAAAAAAAAAAAAGAAAGAAAAGGGTCACTCCCACTCTTCTTTATTTGCACAGTGATACCAGCTTATGTTTCTCTTCCAGGAAACTACAATTATATATCCAAATATGTAACTGGACAATTTGTACATAATCATGGAAATAATCATGCTCAAAATAGAAGAAATGTTTAAATAAGTCCTTGAGTACCCCCAGCCATTCCTCACTCCCTCTTTTATGTGAGCCACCTCTTAAACTCTTCTAGAACCTCTCTTACCTGCATAGACAATTATTTCTTTCAAAGAATATACTAGGTGATGTACTTGTCTAAATTTTAATCTCATCAGTCCTAGATTCTATTATTGCCTGAAGCATTCCTAGAAATCCACCTATAAGATTTGCCTCTTTGTTTTGTGTCAGTTTTCAGTCTTTCACGGGAAGCTCTGTGTCTTGGTAGGGACAGAGAAGAAAGTCTGGTTACTGGCCAAGGTTATATCAGATTCACACTTCATGTGCTTTGTCTGGGTTGCAATGTTTTGTCTCTGAATGTGGGAACAGGGGTATTGTTTTCACCGCTGTGGGAGGGCAGCATTTGGCTGTTACTAAGTGTGGAGAAGAAGATAGGTGAGCTCTCTGTTAAAATCTTCCCCAGCAACATTTTTCTCCCACTTGAAAAAGAGCAAGAAGTGATAGGAGTTTTTGAAGAAATCCTTTATCTCTTGCCAAGAGCTGCAGGCCAGCTACAAAGGGATTCAACTCAATAGATAGTGTGAAGAAACAACTTTGTACAAGAACCTGGAGGTTCCCAAGGGCTGCTAGCTAAGGGACTGGGCACCTTTTTCCTTATGTTTCCTTTTGTTAATAAGTACCCAGTTCTCTTGGCTTGGGGCCTTTGGTAAATTATTATGCAGATGCTAGTAATTACCCCTCCTGCTAGACAGGGTTCCCGAAAGGTCACACTTTTTCCTGATTAGTTTGTGGCCCAGCAGTGACTTCCCTTCTCTGCAGGCCAGTCCCAGGAGGATCAACAGCACTGGATAGAGAGCTGCTCCAGAACTCCACAGCTGATCCTGAGACTGCACCTGCCCTCTCGCCATGTTCTGATGTGCCTTATACTTCTAGAAATTTTACCTAGTGTTCAGTGTCCCTAAAACTACACAGAGTCAATCTGAAAGAAAACCAAAGCTTGCATCTTCAACATAAATATCATAAATATCACCCATCTTTTAAGATGAGGGAAAATCATACCCAGTTACAACAGCCGGTACCTTGTGCTCTGAAACAGCTCACGAAACCGAGTTGAGCTACCTGTATCTCATAATTATTAGTTCACTCAGTGAATGCTTTCAGTTCTATGTCCCTCTATCAGAATAGATAATAAGGGACTTACCCTCTTGCACCCAAAGGATTTCAGCTAAGTCAATATATAACTGAATATGCTTCCTTACAATCCTGTCTTAATCTGATTCTCCTTTACTAGCTACTCAGTTTGACCTTCACCCAAGTATTACATTTTCCTCCCAGTGTTTGCTTTACAAAATCTTTGTGTGCTAGCCCTTTTTTATGATCTCCTAACAATCTCTGGAAACCCGTCACCTCCTCCATTGACCATTCTGTTCTCATTTGTCTTCTCCTGGAGACTCCTGGCACCGCAGAATGAAATGCCCCAAGACACAGAGCTCAAGGCTGCCCTCTCTGGTTGGGGCAGGGAAGGCACTGGAAGTGACCTGCCAGCTCTGAGCTGGGCTGCCACTGGAGTACAGGTGTTGGGAGGGGTGGGCAGGGAAGGAGGCAGTGATAGACTGCGTGACTTGCCACCAGCTTTCCAACTGCACTTCAAAAAATAATTGCTTTAATTGTTCTAATGTGAAATCAGTTGTGGTTCTATATTGTTTTAGAGATGTTTTCCCACACTAGGAAGTGAGTGGCGCCATTTGGAGACTGGAAATTTTTCTTTTTAATAAATAGTCTTTATTTTCAAAGCTTGTCTGTTGTAACCAAACAATTCAGAAATAATCTGTCATCTCCCACATCATTTTAACTGCTTTTTTTCTTAAAGAGGGTATAAGAAGAAGCCAAATGTACTGAAACAAAAACATGAGTTCACATTCAAAAAAGTCTTTTCATTTCTGATTATCAGAATTCCCCTCACTAGTGAAAGAGATGCTTATTCTTTTAAAAGGAACCAGTTGCCAAAAAAAAGTGAATTAATTCGGATTGTCTCTTTATGTTATAGGTGAGGGATGGAGACAGGGGAAATGAGGCAAGCTGCCCCAAGCCCCAGGCCCTGCCTAAAGGTCACTGTAGGTCTTTCCTACTCTCCCTCCATCCCATCCCCCTCCCTTGTTCCTACCTAAAAGTAACAGAAAATGACCATAGCAAACAAAGGCTCTTTTATAAACATGTTTTGCAGTCATCTTGACTGCAGTGATCCCAGAGAGCTATTTAGACTTTGACTTACGTAAAGGATTTCAACTGTTAGTTACTCAGATTCTAATAAGCAGTTCTTTATTTGGTAAGGCTTTTTCATTAAGCATGTGATAATAGGTGGCAGAATTTGGATATCATCAACAAATAGTGTTAGGCACTTAAATAACTCTTTGGCCTTTAAACTGTAAGGTCAGAGTATGTTGGTTTATAGTCATGACAAGACTTGTTTTCTTTGCTTTAGGATACTTTTGACATCTGTCACGCTGCTGTCTATTTATTCAATAAACCTTCTGCTGATCTGTTCAAAGGAAACAGGTAAGCTGATCATGACATTTTTTGTTTGTAGATTTATTTGTATTTATGCATACAAGAACTGGGGTATAGGCCAGAGGTGTTGGTGGCCGGGTGAGAAGGCTCACCAGAGACAGAGTGGGAGCACAACGGGTAGATATACTGAAATACACTGCCTGGGGGAGAAGCAGGTGAGACAGGAAAGGTCTGTTGCACCATGTGGGCAGCTCCCTGGCTAGTTATCGAATTCAGGCCTTAGCAGTAGAGGAGCTGAGACTTAATCCCTAGGCCACCAGGGAGGCCCGAGGTGGATAATTTTCCCTGTGATATTGTGAATGAATGATGCATTCATTCAGCCACTTGATTATTATTGAAACAGAGCAATTTCACCTATGGCCACTTTAAGACAATAGTGGAAAAATAGAGGTCCAACTTATAAAATACATTGTCCTCAAAGGCGAACACACAACATGATAATTTAAAGTGAGCCCTCAATTATACCTGTTTTTCTAGTTTAAGATGATTTCATCCTAAAGACTTTGGTTTTTCCCAAGGTCTTTATAAATCAGAACAATGATCCCATTTTTTTTTTAGATTATTGTCTCCATGGTTATACAAGTAAACGAGCTTTTATTTCTCCTTTGTGCATATTCCAAAAAGAAAATGTTAGTCCTGGGGCTATGTGGGCGTGACTGCACTGTGAAAAGACTTCAAGTTGTCTGGGCAGTGTAAAACCTGAAGTGTTTATTTTCTATTCCTGGGACACTGGGCGATGTTGGAGATTCTTTGACTTCTGCATTAGCTAAAACCACACTGGCCAACTACTATTGTATACAGATGACTCCATTTAGCTGGGACACTTTGTAATAAATCAGAGCTCCAACCATTGTCTTGTTTAAACACCAGACTAACAAGAAATTCAACAAAGGTTTGATTATGGCCTGACCCATATGCTTTCTGTGAATCTTTTGAAAACGTGAGCTGAACTGAGTGGGTGAGGTAGGAGAGGTCTGCTGTGCCCTGTGGGTCAGCTCCCTGGCTAGGGATCAAACTCAGGCCACACTGAGACTTAACCCATAGGCCACCAGGGAGACTTGTGTTCCTTTTATGAGTTTCAGATCTTTGAACTAAACTTTACAATGATCTTGGTTTTGTGATGACTATTACATGTTCCTACACGTGTTATATTTATTGCAAACACATGAGATATTAGTGGTCTAGTATTATGATAACTTTGTTATCATAGTCAGTTCAGTTAATTAATTTAAAAGGAATCTTTGCACCTGAATCATAAGGAATTTTTAAAAATCAAATCTGTATTTTAATGATACACAACAGACTTGAGACTAAGATTGGAGTGGGGATTTCCCCCCAGCCAAGTAGGAATGGTATTTAAAATTGTGAAAAATAAACCTATGACCTAATAGGGTAAATGTAATGGTTTTGTAGGCAACCTGAAAAAAGAAGAAATTGTGGTAAAGTCTGACATTTTAAAATGTCAAGAAGGTGTTTTACAATGAGAGTGTTTTAAACCTTGCAAAGCCAGGAGGCTGTTTGCGTGATTTTGAGAAAAACACGTAATAACATGGGAATAACCTAGAGAATGACGAAACCTCAACTGTCTTTAACTTTTGGTACAGTTATGTCTTGTGTTCTCAATAATGGCTTTTAAATAGGCTGTATGGTTTACGAAAAGCTGGGAGAGCAGGTCTTTGGCACGACAGGGAAGCTTGTCATCTTCGGAGCCACCTCTCTACAGAACACTGGAGGTAACAAGAAAGGCTTTTCTGTACGTAACTTCAAAGTATGTGATTATCTAAGCCAAGTAGTTACCATTGTCATTGCTAAAAGCACTTGGAAAGGAAAGCGGTCACTTATTTTAAAGAAAATGTTTTCCTAGAACTGCTAATGCTGTCTTGGTGTCTTATTGAAGGTTAATCTAAGAACAGGCCAGTAACCTTTTATATGGTTTGCAACTCGATCCTGAGTATCTGCTTTCTAAATATGTTCTCATATTCTCTTAGCAATGCTGAGCTACCTCTTCATAGTGAAAAATGAACTACCTTCTGCCATAAAGTTCCTAATGGGAAAGGAAGAGGCATTTTCGTAAGTCAGAGACCAATTTTTGTAAGATAACTAAAATACTTTTACTCTTGATATGTGTGCTAATAAAAGTTGTTGTTTTGTGATAATTACAAAAACTTAATCTTCCCTGGGTTGGTTTGTTTTTCCCACGTTTGTTGTTGCATAAATAAATTTCTTAGGGGCTAAATAAATGACAGAGGCAGGAGAGCCATCAGAATAGGAGCTTTTAAAGGTAGATCCATCCATCCTGCTGCAATTGCTCAAAACTGCATTTTCCCAAGAGCCTGCAATTTGTGTCTGGTTGCTGTGAAATAGAACAGATATGGGGTATTTTTACCATGAAAGTGGAACATGCAAAAAAAATAAAATAACGAAGATCTCAGTCTCTTTCTTAAAGAAGGAACATAGCATTTTGGGTACCCATTTTACATGCACTAACCTCATGAAAGACACAGCTAGCCCTGGAAAATGTTGCAGCTGTTTATATATAGTACACCCTTTGTGTTTTGACTCCCCCTGTTTAACAGTCCTCGTCTGTCTTCGTTTCTCTGTTTTCTTTCAAGGGAGACTGTCAGAAGCCAGAGTTCTTAGTGGTCTAGCCTCAGGATTCAAGGTCAAATACTAAAGATTAGAGAGAAAGTAACGCTTACCTATAGTGGTTTGTTTCTCTTTGACACAGGCCTAGCCAAACAAAAAGGAACTTTCTCTTTAAATAATGGATAGGACAAGTTGTAATCTGACAAAGCATTCAGCTTTGAAAACACATAAATGATTCAAGGGGAGGCCACGTTAACCAGTGGAGGACAGGGAAACCCAATATCCCTTCTTCCATCACCTGCAGGAGAGCATAGTAAATGAGAAGTGATTGAGTTAAAGTATTTGCATGAAACCTGCATAAGGATAAAATTTCATAATAGTTGGGGGATTTTGTACATTTGTGGTAAATACGCCATTTATTGGAAAATATGACCTGTCACTTCAATGCCTTGCAGTGCCTGGTATGTGGATGGCCGTGTGTTGGTGGTGATAGTTACATTCGGGATCATTCTCCCCCTATGTCTCCTAAAGAATTTAGGTAAGGAAAGAGCTTCTTGTTATCATTGTCTTGACAGTGCCCAGTTGAGTCAGAAACTTAAAAAAAAATAGACCCTGCTTTCACTTGTAGGGTCAAAATGAAGGGAATGATTTAAGTGACATGTCTTAATCAGGCTCCACTTTATCTTTTTTAATATAATGATTTATTTATTTATTTTTAAAGATTTATTTATTTATGCATACAGAACTGGGGTACAGGCCAGAGGTGCAGGGGTGGCAAGAGGCACAGAGTGGGGAGCAGAACAGGCAGATCGAGGAAGTACACTGCTGAGGGGAGCAGTGGGCGGGTCAGGAGAGGTCTGCCACGCCATGTGGTCTCCTCCAGGGCAGGCGAGAATTGAACTCATGTGGAAGTGGCTTTAGCTTCTCAGTGTTGTGCTTTAACCCGCTGCGCCACCAGGGAGGGCCTAATGATTTATTTTTTTACATCATTGTTCATTTTTGTACAATATTTTATTTCTCCGCTCATGTGTAGTCCCCATAAAATTCCCACCATAAAATTCATATCACCGGTGAATCACCATAGTTTCTTATGCTCTTCCCTCCCCTAGTTTGACCCCTTTTCCTCCCCCTCCTCTGCTATATGTTTCAGATTTATAGTTGCCTGCTAGTTTTATCTTTTTCCCTCACCCCTTCAGCTTCCCTATATTCCTCCTAGAAGTGAAACCATCTGATAATTTATTTTTCCTTCTGACTTATTTAACTGAACATTATTCCTTCCAATTCCATCCATGGTGCTGCAAATGGCATGAATTTTATCTTTTAATGGCTGAGTAGTATTCCATTGTGTATATAGACCCATCTTTTTTATCTACTTATGATTTTGGACATTTAGGCTGTTCCCATATATTTGCTATTATAAATAGTGCTGCAGAAAACAGGAATTCTGGTTTTCCTTCAAATTAGTGTTTTATATCCTTTTGGGTAGATTCCTAGGAGTAGACTTGCTGGATACTATGGAAACTCCATTTTTAGTAATTTAAGGAACCTCCACATAGCTTTCCATAGTTGTTGGATCAGTCTGCATTCCCACCAATAGTATAAGAGGGTTCCTTTATCTCCACATCTTTTGCCAGCATTTGTTGGTCAGGCTCAATTTTATTTGGGATAAAAAGGCTGACCAGTGAGTGACCTTCTTGGCAAACCCTGTGCAGAGCTGAGAGAGGAGGGGGTCCTGGGCCGGCAGCACTTGGGCCTGTTTCCCAGAGCTCTCAGGCTATGCTCAGAGAAGTCCAAAGAGTGGAATTCTCCTCACCGAAGGTGTTAGACAACACTGATCATTTAGATATAGATTTTCAAGTTGAATATCAAGACTGAATATTACTTATCATTATAGCCCAAAGAATTATGAATCACTCTTCAGTTATCAGAACCACATTAACCCAGGAAAAACCTCTAAAATGTATTTTTTTTAATAAAATGGGCCAATATGGGGCAAAACTAAACTTCGGCCCCAAGTAATAACAAACTAAGGTTTCTGTTTTGTTTTATATGAAAAATACCAAATCTCTGCAGCTGTTTTGGAAGATCAATAAGTAGGTTTTTTAGATGTTTCACTTTCTGGATGCAGGGTCTGTGTCTGCTTTTTTCTGTATCTATGTAGGTAGCATTTTCAGTTTAAGTTTCAGTTTAAACGGGCTCACACATGAGAACATTATAGCCCCCTAAGGTCACCTAACTCTAAACTGCTGGATTTTATGGTGGCTGGTGGCTGGTGGTTGGCGATAGCTCAGGGGAAATCTCAGGGGAGCAAGATGAAGACCCCTCCGTGTTCAATGTATCCCTACAATTCATTTCACCTCTTGTGTGCCTCCTCTCCGAGAAGAGACATATTAGAGTTGACATCGGGCAATGAGGAGCTAAAGTGTGAGGCAGGAAGTAAGTGGAGAAGCCTGTACAAATACATACACAACATTACAAACCTGTGACCAAAAGGCTTTCACCCCTGAATTCTGGGCATCTGTGTTCTTTTAGTGTGTCACGGAGAACTAGAATCAAGACATATACTATGTTTTCATACAAAGTCACCAATGTTGCCAAATAAGGTAACACCATCAAATAATAAGTCTTGAGTTGACATTGGCATGTGTGTATATTATTGGAACCCCAAATGGTGCCTATAAAAAAGGCATTGGAAAAAACAAGATGATGGATGAAATAGTAATAATAATATTTTTTAAAAATCTTTTTTAGGCTATCTTGGCTATACTAGTGGATTTTCCTTGAGCTGCATGGTGTTTTTCCTAATAGTGGTGAGTGCTGATTGAAATGTCTGGTTTGATTTTGCCATACTTCAATGCTGTGTAATAAGTATTTCTTATTTGTCTTGACTTGATAACATGTATTGTTTCTTCTGTATTTTCATGCCAGGTTATCTACAAGAAATTTCAAATTCCCTGCATTGTCCCACTGCTAAATTCAACAACAAATGCTAATTCAACAATGTGTACACCAAAATATGTTACCTTCAATTCAAAGGTAAACTCCCTTAGTCCTTAAAGACAAAAAGGAACATTTTTATGAAGATCATTGTATTTCTCATACTTGCTAAAATTAAACTGTTTTTAAATATACTCATTCTTAAAGGAATATGATATTACCAAAATCTGTTTGTCTGTTAAGAGACATTTGAAGAATAAATGAATAATCTATTACATGTTCCATTTTACACACATTACATGTAGGGTTACCTTAAGCATTCTCTGTGAAAAGCTCTCTGGATAACTTCAGCCTCCTCTTCCTTTGTAAAAACCAACTAATAGCATCCTTAGCTTGCTCTTTGTGATCTGGTAATGACAGAAAGGTATGCCTCAATGTTCCCCAGTTTGCACAGTAGAACTATTGATAGCACCAGAAACTGGCACTTGAGGATTTTCATATTATATTGATTTTACATAGTGACATATTATAAAAGATTTTTTAAAAAATATTATGTTGATATTGCTGATAATACGACAACAGTCAATGGTCAGTTTGAATCCTCAGGCAAGCCACGTGTTAAATGAGGATTCCATTCTGTATCTTACAGCATTTTTTTTAAAAAGATTTATTTATTTACGCATACAGAACTGGGGTACAGGCCAGAGGCTCAGGGGCAGCGAGAGGCTTCACCAGAGACAGAGTGGAGAGCAGAACAGGCAGATCGACGAAGTACACTGCTGAGGGGAGCAGCTGGCGGGTCAGGAGAGGTCTGCCGCACCATGTGGATCTCCTCCGGGGCAGGCGGGGATCGAACTCATGGGGAGGTGGCTCCAGCTTCTTAGTGCTGTGCTTTAACCCGCAGCGCCACCAGGGAGGGCCTCTTACAGCACTTTTTAGAATGTGCTTTGTTCAGTGCTTGGCCAAACAAGAAAGAGTGTGAGAAAGGTTGCTTTTCCACCTTTCTTTGCCTGTTTTGTTTTGCTTTACATAAATTAAAGTTATGATGAGTTTGAGAGTTTTTAAATGTCCTATTTAAGAAAATTAAATAGGTTTTTCTCTTTTGAATTCTAAGTCAATGAATGAGGAAGTAATTTTTTTAGACACTTTCTTTTAAATCTGACTTGAGGGGCCTCCCCGGTGGCCTAGAGGTTGAGTCTCAGCACTCCCATCTCCACTGCCTGAGTTCTGTCCCCAGCCAGCAGGGAGCTGACCCACATGGCCTGGCAGACCTCCCCTGGCTTGCCCTCTACTCCCCTCAGCAGTGGATTTCAGTCCATCTGCATGTTCTGCTCCCCACTCTGTCTCTGGTGAATCCTCTCACCACCACCCCACCTCTGTCCTACACCCCAGTTCTTGGATGCAAAATAAATTAATAAATCTGATTTGATGCAGAAAGGTCTAATTTTATGTGAAATTTTAAGTCTCATTTTAAGCTGCTTTGATGCAAAAAAGAGTCTGATATAGAACAAAGGGTGGAAAACACAGGTGGGAACTCAGTGAGATGTGGGAAAATTCCTGCATGGCAGACTGGTGCCACATAAATCCAGGGGGAAGCTCTCCAGGACAGTACAAAGTAGGGGGTGGGATCTGAACAGAATCCCTCTGTGCCAGGTGCCTGCTGCCCAGGCCACCTAATCTCTCTTCGAAAGGTGCTCCTATTTTAGGTGGCAAATCCCTCCTAATAACAGAGTCATCCAGAAATTCTGAAGAGCGTTCAAATCAAGAGACAGCTTAGAAATACTAGGAGTGTTTAACTGCTATGATACAACTGCCTGTTTCATAATTTTTCTTTCTTTTCCAAATAGACCGTGTATGCATTACCAACGATTGCATTTGCCTTTGTCTGCCACCCGTCAGTCCTGCCAATTTACAGTGAGCTTAAAGAGTAAGAGACTTGCTGGATGTTTATGCTTTTGCCATTTTATATCCCCTGGTTAATATTCAAGTGCCTTATTAAAATAGGCAGAGTCATGCAGTGTACCCCGAAACCCTGAGGGCTCATCACTCAGCTGCAGATGCATTATCTGACGTTCAGATAATAACTACTGTCATTAGGGAAAAAAAGAACAAGGAACATCAGAAACCTGCAGTAATTTTTGGCCATAGACCTATAAAATGGCCAACTATGTCCAGTTTTTAATTTGGTGTTCCAAATACTGTTACTCAGAAAAGCTCAAGTATTTTTGTTGCTTATGCTTTGATGCTTCTTTTGCAAGCACATAATACTCATATTCAGATTTACCTGTTTCTGACGTGCCTACTAGATTTGGTGGAAAAGGCTGATAAATCAGGCATGAAGACATCAGTGTTAAGACCACAAACCAGATAAAACAACATTGTTCATTTTAAACCACTAAACTGGTACTACTGATTTCTTTTTTGATGTAGTCTTCATAAAAACTTAAGACCCACTTATAAATTTCCTCATATGTTCTGTTTTTAACTTCCTGTTAACAACCTTTCTATATACAAATAGTTTTCCTTGCACAGTCTTGAGCTCAGAAAACAGAGACAAGATAGCCATGTCTTTCTCCTTGAAACAAAAAGTTGTTATCATTTAACATTACATTCAATCCTGATTCCTCCTCCTTTATAGATTTAATTGATACATCGCTAAATTTTGAAATCTCTGTCTACCTATCTAGCATATCGCAGTCCTACTTTATGATCCATTATTTAGAATGCTTAAAGATGACTTGGACAGGGCCTCCCCGATGGCCTAGAGGCTAAGTCTCTGTGCTGTCACTGCTACAGCCTGAGTTTGATCCCTGGCTGACCCCCATAAGGTGCTGCAGACCCCCTCTGTCTCTCCCACTGGTCCCGTCACTGATCCTCCTGTTCAGTTCCCCACTCTGTCTCTGGTGAATCTTCTTACCACTACACCTCTGGCGTATACTTCAGTTCTTCTAAATAAAAATAAAAATAACATCACCCCCCCCCCCAAAATTCAGTAGTCCAACTCTGACTCTTAGTTTTCTCCTGTGTGTACATCTTGATTGTTCTCATTTTCCCAACTCCCTGTTATGGCCCAGTCAAATATTCGGACTACCTGTAAATACCTGGTAAATTAAGTATTTGGAAGTGAAAGAAACACAAATGTTTGTTCAAATTCAGTTCAAACTTAACCTGGATATAAAGCCCTTCCTTCCTGAAGCTACAGTCCTTGGTGCACGCTACTCTGGGGATATATAGTCTTCTCGGTGCCCCCTGGGATACCCACTGGGGAAAACAGAAGCTGAGTAGCAGCTTAAGCCACAGAACACTCCAAGGTTAAGCTGCAGCTCTGTCCTCGCTCCCTGAGGCTGAGAGGACACCCTTGAGTTTTTTCTGTCTTTTTTCCTGTGCATGTTGAATGTGCAGCTAACTTCAAACACAAACAGGAAAAAAACACTCTGCCCTTCGGAGGAGAACTTGATATTCTTTCAGAGGATTGGGGGAGGATTCCCTGTGTGTCCTTCTCTTGTCTTATTGCTCTGGCTAGGATCCCCAGTATTATATTGAAAAGCAGTGGCCATAGTGGGCATCCTTGCCTTGATCCTGATCTCAAAGGAAAGGCTTTCAGCTTTTCTCCATTGAGGATTATATTCATTGTGGGTTTGTCATATATGGCTTTTATCTTGTTGAGGTATGTTCCTTCTATCCTGAAAATTTCGAGGACCATTTCACTATAAATGGATGTTGAACTTGTCAAATGCTTTCTCAGCATCTGTTTATATGATCTTACAGTTCTTCTTTTTCTTTTTTTTTTTTGCTGGGAACTACACCTGAGAGGAGAAAGCAAATATTGTACAAAAATGAACAATGATGCAAAATATAGATAAATAAATCTTTTTTTTTTTTTTTAAAGAAGATTGGGGAAGACACCCAGGGGTGTTTGATATTAAGGAAGTTATTCTAGACTGGTCTAATTTCAGCTGGTCAGTTCTGCTCTCTTCTGACAGAAGGAAAGTTGAATTAATAGTCTTCAGTGATAACAATGGTGCTTAAATTCAGGATGGTGATCTTTAATTTTTCTTTTTCCTTTTTTTTCAGTCGATCCCAAAAAAAAATGCAAATGGTTTCAAATATCTCCTTTTTTGCCATGTTTGTCATGTACTTCTTGACTGCCATTTTTGGCTACTTGACTTTCTATGGTAAGTAACTTCTGTCAGTCCATAAATACAGATATTTGTAAATAAATGAACAAAAATTAATAGCAAAGTAACTTTGAATATGCTAGCCAAAAGTCCAGCAAATCTATCCATGGATTTGCTGGTCTTGTCTTTTACTAAAAGCAAATGGTGGTGGTTCCTTTATATTCATGCAGGACCATAAGAAAATAATGACTAATGACTAAAAACAACACACTGTGATTTTTTTTTCTCCTAATGGTGTTCTTTAATAAAATTGCATCTTATAAGTATGCCAGCTTTAAGAAGTAAAGTAAAAGAACACAATCAGACAAGTTTCCTAATTGCTATTGCAAATTGGGTCAGATTCCATTAATAGAATAAAGAGAGTCAGAGACAGATGTTGGAAGTGAGAAAGAGCAGTGTGATGCTCGTGACACGCCATGTTCATTAAAAATAAAATGCCTAATTGCTCACTGGAAGTTGGAGACTTGCAAAGACATGAGGACTGGCACACAAAGTTAAAAGAAATCTGAAAGTGAGAGGCAAGCCTGATGTGTGATATTTACTGCCCTTGTGTGAATAATCGACCTTTCCTATGTCTTCCTCTCCCATTCAGATGATCCTGCAGTTTCAACATCTCTCATTATTATTGTAATTGAGAACTGAATTTAAATACATACATTTCACATCATTCTTTATTAAATAGGATTTCTTTAGGGCACTTTTTCATGAATATAAATGTTTCAAAAACAAACTATCTTGATTGAACATTGACAGATTATTATTCTCACCCAAAAGGCTACCCTGGTGATATGGTTATATTATTACCATTTTTATAAATGATGAAGAATGACAGCTAACTAATCTATAAATCCACAACAAACCAGGGACATGGAACAGTTTGTAAACATTGGTTTACAACGTTGTGGCTGATTCAGAGCACATTTAATTTGTGCTTAAGAACTGTGTGTCTATGTTTATTGCCTAGTTGCAGGCTGGGAATAGCTAAAGGGGGGAGGTCAGGGGGTGGGGAGGAGAGAGAGCTTAAAGTTAGTTGAATGACTCATTGTTACTCTCCTCAAGCTATGATTTTTCATTGCAAATCTATTCTTTGCCACATGTGATAGAACACGAAGCCCTCTTAGCCTCTTTGGTTAAAGAAGACTTGGGCTATGTTTTAGTGATTATGAATTTTGAATCAAAGAAGTTAGAATAAATGAGGTTTCATTAAAACCTGAAACAAAGGTGTGAAACAGACCTTGAACTTGAACTCAATACCCAGAACCTTGAGATAATGCAGTGAGAAGCATTAGAACATAAACATGAAGAAAGGAAATGATCTCTGGCCAAAACTGAACTTGCTCTCCATTAGGATTCTTCTCTACTTTCTAAGTCTTTAAAGTAATACTTGCTGAGGTTAGGCGCTGAGAATCGGAGTGGCACACAAGCTTAATAGCTTTTTCAAAATAACAAATGGAAATGGAAGAGACGTGTTTCAGGCGTTGCTCAAGTCCTGTTCATGCCTGTGCTCCTGCCATGGAAGTTGAGTTCTAAGAGCAGAGCGGGAAGGGGCTCCAGTCTACCCAGGGAGGCATGGCACTGGGTCTTGGACGAGCAGACAGTACTATGGGAACATCTGGAGTAAAGGGACTCTGTGCTTCAGCCGTCAATTATTTTTTTTATTACAAAAGTTTATTTTTACATCATTTTATACATTTTTTTTCCATCTCAATTGTAATCCCCGTGGGTTTCCTATCACCAAGTCACCCGTGTGCCATCACCATAATCCCGTGCATTTCCCTCCCCCCACCCCGTTTTTGATCCCATTCCCCACTCCACCCCCACAAAATGTCTCTGGTATATGGTTGTTCATTATTTTTGTTATTTTCTCACCTGGTCCATTATACTCCTGCTATGAGTGAAACCATCCCAGCCATCAATTATTTTAATCCCGATCCATTCCTAAATTTAATTGAGTCCAAGTTAAGGACCCCTTCTCTGGTGGCTTCTTCTAGAGCTTCCTGCAAGATCCTTTCAGCCCAGGCTGAGCAGGTGGAGAGTGCTTTCCAACATTCTAAAGCATTTTAATAGAAACCTAGAATCTTGCTTCCCTGGCGGTATAGCTTACAGATGCTTTGTCGTTCAGTGATGTGTCTTGCTCTTTTATTAACACCCTCTGACTCTGCCATCATTTCAGAAAATGTGCAGTCAGATCTTCTGCACAAGTACCAGAGCAAAGACGACATCCTGATTCTGACCGTGCGCCTGGCCGTCATCGTGGCCGTCATCCTCACGGTTCCCGTGTTGTTCTTCACGGTGAGTGAGAGACCTGGCGCCACCTGAGAACAGCTGAGTGTTTCACCGTTCCTTCTCCCTGGCAGAGCTCTGCCAGAGAAATCCTGCCCTGGGAACATTCCTGCTTCATTGAAACCACACTAGGGATGGATCCTAAGACTCCACTAAGGCTCTTTGGGGAGAAAGTGAGCTCAGAAAACAGGGGGACTTCTGATAGGATGAATCTTAATTCTTATTAACAGGTCCCTCTTCTTTGAGACAGGTAGACAGAATATTCGACTCTCAATCATGTGTGATGAGAGAATATAGAAGGATCAGAATAGGACACCCAGTCGTAGATAAAAGCAGAAATTCATCCCCTCACATAGAGAACTAGCCACACATAAAAAGGTTCTCTATTTTGTTTCAAGCCCCTAGCCCCACTCGCTTCCAAAACTGCTATCAGTAAACTTGTTAGGTACAACAAAACATTTTGCGATTTTTTTTTTTGGTAGAAGAACTGGGGTACAGGCCAGAAGTGCTGGGGTGGGGATGAGAAGATTCACCAGAGACAGAGTGGGGAGCAGAACAGGTGGATCTACTGAAATTCACTGCAGACGGCAGCAATGGGAGAGACAGGATAGGTCTGCTTTCCTGACCAGGATCGAATTCAGGTTGCAGTGGTGGTAGCACTGAGACTCAACCTCTAGGCGACCAGAGAGGCCATATTTTGCAAATTTGTATGCACCAATAAATCAGTATCTTTGCTGGTGGATATAAATATGAAGTTGGCATGCTCCTGACCTTTATTAAGTCTTTGCCTTCCTACAGGTTCGTTCATCTTTGTTTGAGCTGGCTAAGAAAACAAAGTTTAACTTATGTCGCCACATCTTGGTTACCTTCATCCTCTTGGTTATTATCAATTTGTTGGTGATCTTCATCCCCTCTATGAAGGACATCTTTGGAGTTGTAGGTATGACTGTGAATTTACACTTATTCTACAACAGCTGTTTAGAAAGCTACAATTTCCCAACAGCACCTCCAAATATATTTTTCTTCTCATTTTACAGGAGTTACATCTGCTAATATGCTTATTTTTATTCTTCCGTCATCTCTGTATTTAAAAATCACAAACCAAGATGGAGATAAAGGAACTCAAAGAATTTGGGTATGTGTCTTGGCTGCCACTCTTAACTTTTTAAATAGTTTTTTACTTAAATTTATCAAATAGTTTCTACTATCTAATACTACTTCTAGCTGCTTGGAAGAGAGACCACAGTCTTGTGTTTTCCCATGTGCAAGATTTAAAAAATATAAGAAGCTTCTCCATTCTCTCAAAGTATCTTTTCAGGTTTACCCTTCGCTTTTGTTCTTAGCAAGGGCAGGCCAGCAGGAGACTGGGTGTTTATCCTCTTGTGCCTCAGTAGGGTGAGAACTTGTCATTAGCATAAGATGGGAGATGGAGAAGGACTCAAAGATTTTATACAGCCCCCTGTTTCTGCATGTTCCCAGTCACACGGCTCCTCCTTACCTGCAATGCCTTCAGAAGGCTGAGTTAGCAGAAAGAGTCTCTGTGATCTGGGAGAAATGCTTTGGAGCCACAGTCTTGGGTTCAGGAATTGCCTTTCCATATTGGGATTCTTGTTTCCAGATATGGTGAAGCTCAGGGGGGTAGGCTTGGAGGGAAACAGGGGTGAAGTGTCAGCCCTCACCTCCCATGTTACCCAAATGGGAGATGTAGACAGGAGGGATCACCCCTGTGCATTTAGAGAAGCAGTGTCGAGGCTGGTAGCACCTACTTCGTAATGGGATTAGCCCAACATGCTGAATCTCATTTTATCCCAAACCTTACTGGTAGGGGCTTCACGAGAGCAAAGAGCATAGGGGTCATTCTGGCACAGCAGGAAAATATGCCAAGACTATATCTGAAAATGGTGGTGTTACCCGTGAGCCTCTGGTCCTGTCCAACCTGGCTCCAAAAAAAAAAAAAATTGTGGTAGGGTCTACAGGATGATTTGAAACAGGGGCTCTTGTCCACCTGGAAACTCACCGGAATCTTCTAGATTCATGACAGTAAACCCAGTGGCGGCCCCCCTTCTTTAGCTCAATACGCCCCTCAAGCTCCATGCAACTCCCGGGGTGCTCCAGAAGCTTGGTCTAGGCCAAGCAGTCCATAATCATGTGCTCTCCAGGTTCTGTATTTAATAACCTGCCCCCCCCCCCCCGTGACCTTTATCCCTCCTTGAAGTAACTTAGTTTTTGATGCCTGTTTCCTGTCTCCCTGGATCAAGTCTACTTTGCTTTTCTCTATCTCTTGTTCCCTTTGGCAAATGGAAGTGTTTGCCACCAGTGATAACCAGGGTTGGTCATTAGAGAGGAAACAAAACGACCTTTGTGCCGCTTTGTCTGGAAGAGGCTGGGGGGTGGGGGGGTGCCTGCAGGGATGGAGCAGATTCACCCCAAGCTACAGTCAGCTGTCAGGACGAGTCTTACTTTCCCCCACTTGCAGGATCAGATTCATACAGTTTGGAAAGATTCTGTAGCTCAGTTTCAGGTGTAAGGACACAGAAGGAGGGTGGAGCTTAGTTTCTTTCCCTGGTGCAGGTGGGAAAGGTTTATCTC
>NW_004567105.1:37691171-37715574 GCF_000260355.1 Condylura cristata
CTGTTCTTCCAGAGGGTGGAGCTTGGTTTCTTTCCCTGGTGCAGGTGGGAAAGGTTTATCTCACCGGAAGTCTGCCTCTCTGTTCTTCCAGGCCGCCCTCTTCCTGGGTCTGGGGGTGTTGTTCTCTCTGGTCAGCATCCCTTTGGTGATCTACGACTGGGCCTGCTCCTCCAGCACCTCCGAAGGCCACTGAGAGGAGGGAGAGGAGTTCCCAGCCCCACCTGCTGCTCTGCCCGACCACCACCCATCAGCGCCCCGCCCTCATCAGTTCCTTTGCAAGTTTACAGAAGCAAACAGAAACTTACAAGGCTCAAAGGGAATACTACTTGGGTAGCAAAACAGAGACCTGTTTCTATAATGGTTCGTGTCCTTCAAGCTCTCGGATCAGTGTAAGATGGTGGATTTTCATTTTCAAAGTTCGTGTGACCCTATTTCTCAGCACTTCTCACCATCTGTTACAGCTCACTCGTCCAACTGTTTTTTGTCGCCTCACGGTCTCAGAACTTTGCAAACATGATCATCCATCATGTTGATTTATTAGACATTGGGTTCTGAAATCATTTTCTGACTGATGTTCAGCGCACAGTATCTGTACCTTTATAGAAAAGAATCTTGTATATATTTATTTTGCTTTACAGGAAAAAAAATGGTTTCGTAAATAATTCGCCTATTTTGGTTAACCTAGCACACGGGTGATCATGCGAGGGTCTCAGGGCATGCACCATTGTGGATCAGAGTGTGCCCAATATTTGAGGTCCCCTGGTCACCTGCAGCGGGCCCCAGTGGCCCGAGACTGCTACATCCCTCTCCACACAGAGACAGGCCCTGGTGAGTGTGCTCAGCTGGGGGTGGGGCTGATCATACCTTGGTAACATATTAAGCCACGTGGGTGATCTAGCAAATAAAGTTTTGTTCCCTCTTGGCAATTGATGTCAAAGTTTCATCATCGGCAACGTCACTGGGGCTGACCCTTGGCACCTTTGTTAGTAAATTGAGAAGCAGGAGTAGTGCAAAAAGAATGTCCAAATGCCTAAGAAAATATTCCTCTGATGTGACAGCCTTTCACCCCACGCCGATGTTGTCGCAGGAGAAAACATTTTCTTATTATCGCAATAGCTTTGACTCATGTCTGCCTGTTTTTTTTTGCACAGAGGACAATGTATATGTAACCAAGGATGATCCAAGAAATGTAATTCCTGTTTTATATTGGGTAATTTAGGGGGGTCTTTAAAGGACTTGTTTTATATCTATAAATTTAGGTTATGACAAATATAAGATTTTTGTACCTTAAATAAGCCTCATTCCTATTTCTTGTCCATTAACAATCCATCCAGAGTTCTGGGAGGAAAAGTGACAAAGAGCCCTCAGATATAGTCTTTGAAAGGAACCTGGGAGAAATCACACCTTCCTTCCCCCTGGGGGGGCCTTCAGTGTTGGTGCTGTGCTCTCATCTGTCCCCTAACCAAGGAGCTATCTGTACATGTGACCCACAAGACCCTCAAACGCTGACCCAGCCCCTCTCAGTAGGGAGACTGAAAACAAAGAGGGTGTGAGCAAAGGTAGCTTGGAGAGGAGGAGAGAGCAGAGACACCACATGCCCCAAGCTGGCTCATCAGCTAGACTGCCTTTTCCATGGACATGGTAAGAACATGTGTGCTCTGTGGATCTGGCTCTTGAAATAGGACTTGTGTTTTACCTGCTTGAATTCAAACATAGAAGTTCGTTGAGCACAGATTTCTTATACAGTGATAAGTAGAATGTAACCTCAGGATCTTGGCAGGTTTTGTGCTCTGTTCCTCCTCCACGTTAATCCCCAAAGGCCTTCTTGTTCCCTGGAAGTCACCCAGAACTGTGTCTTTCCCTGTAGAGACTAACCATCCAACAGAAAAGGCAAACATCAGAGCACCTCTTTGTGACCCTCTTGGGGGATAGTGAAAGGCTCTTTCCTGCATTTCTTGGTCGGGTCATCATAGCTCTTAATGGAGTATTCCAGAACTACATCCATCTTAGCTCAGAATGGTGGTGTTTTGGTGTGAATACCTAGGCAGGAAAATCTAGCCACCTCTGTTGTTTTCAGAGGGGCTGCCATATTAGATGAGCAGGAAGAAAAACTGAGCCAGAACAGTTGGTTGGTCACTGGAAGCCTCTCCTAGAGCACCTCATAACAAAATAGCCTGGTAGTGGATGGACTTCCATTTAAAAAAAAACCATCTTCTGTTACCCTCATTCATTTATAGCAATCCACTCCACTCTCACAGAGTCAATTTAGAAAATGACCAATAACTCTTGGAATGTGTAGTGATATTATTGGATTTCTGGATTGTATGTATCAGAACAAGAAATTTTTAATATTATTTAAAACATATTTACTAGAGAAGGCACATTGTTGAAATCTGTGATACCACATTTTTAAAAGCTTCCTTGTGTGTTTAAGTTATTGTTGACTGAATGACTATAATAGACCTTGCTGTGATTTGTCAATATCACTGATTAATTCATTACATCCTTTGTGTGGGATTAGGTGTAAAGTGTACCACGCTTAGTCTTCTTGTTCAGAATAGTGAACTGGTAGCCAAAAGTACATGTATCACAGATGCTAGGTAGAATTTAAACAACACAGTCAAGTGCTATAGAAGTTTTTCTGCTAAATTAGTAGACTCAAGACTATTAGACCTTAGCCATGGGAGTAGCATGTTTTCTTTTGGTAGCTGGGATCTGAGTTCTAGTGAACAGTGCCTGTTTAATATTTTGGATTTAGAACTGTTCTCTAACTATTGTAACACAGAATACTATAAAACCCTAATTTACTTAGTGTTACGTATTAGAAGTGGGGAAAGGAGAATATGTACAGAAATCTAGTCTTTTTAAGCAGAGGTGTCCCTAATTTATAAACAGATGACATTTCAAAACTCTATAAATTTGTTGGTTACAACCTAGAATGTAACCTTCTAGACAGCAAGTTATACTTGGTGTGAGGCCCACAGACCAGCTGAGGTGATTATTAAGCCCATGGTTTGACTGATGTACATTAATACAACCAGAATGCTAAAGAACCTCAACACTAAAAATAATATTGTTTCTGGAGGTAATTCAGAATTGTCAAATATATCTCGTTTCTACAGCCCATGGACTCTGGGCTGTCGACCTGAGCCCCATAGCACCTGCTGGAGGCTGGGGGCAGGGGGCCACCCCACTCACTTACCTGCAGCAAGGGCACCAGCACAGGTAAGGGAAAGTAAGTCCATGGCCTCCAGAGCATCAGAAGGAGGGGGAGGCCTCTTGAGGGGACAGCCCTGGGGATGTCCTCAGCTAGAAGTCCTGCTATTTCTGGAGGCCTCAGGCTTGGCCTGCCTGCTTCTACTTGTAGGGTCTTTTGCTCCCATAGTTCACCTCCTACTCTGCCTGCTACAGCAAGGAACATGGTTGCATCGCTTCTCCCAGAAGCCAGCACATAGCACTTTTGGGGGTAGTGCTAATAAGCCAGATTTAGCAGCTCAGCAATCAGATAGGGGTGTAAAAACAGCTCTCTGCCTACCTTCCTTTGCTATATTTGTAGGTCCCATGGAGAAAGGTGTTCATGGGTGCTGCTTGTAGGGCTTAGGGTGGACAAAAGACTGGGAAGTTTCCTTAGGGTTTCAGAGGGACGCCTCAGACAGTCACTCCAGAACTGCCTTCTTTTTGGCAATGGACCAGAGCTGCTGAGCCCGTGCTTCTAGAAGTCTGGCCCCTGGCTTGGTAAAGTCAATATCATGTGAGAGCTAGTGGGACTGTAAATCCTCAGGCCGGCCCCAGCAAAACCTGAAGCTATTGAGGTTGGAGATTTGGCTGATATTTTAGAGGCCCTCTTGAAGTACCTCAAGTGTGAGATCCTCTCCAAGCCAGTTAGTCTCCCCTATTCTCCTCATCCGTACTACTTCTGAGTTGATTTTTAAGACTTACAAGGTAGGAAAAGGGCCCAGGAGTGAGGGAGGGGAGGACAGGGTTGGTGAACTTGATCATGAAAGAGGCTGCTTGTCATCTGGAACTGAAGAGCAATAAGGTGACATTTTTTGAAGCTGGGTGTTTAAGGTGACAGACCCCGTCCTTCTAAAGTAAATTGTCTATTGAAAGGCCTCAGGGGGTGAGGGGCTGCGGGGTGCTCTGGAGACAGAAGGGTCCCATCAGCTTCAGCAGATCAGAAAACCGGGGTCCATATCACACTGGGTTGAGGAGGAGGTTGGTGGGAGAATCGCCCATTCAGATGGGTGACTTGATTGAAAATCAAATCAGATATTTGACTTTATGCCTTAGCACCAAAGCCATTAGTCTCCATCTGTTTATCAGTGTAGATGGCTGAGAAAAGACATGAGCTCTAAGAATATAATTTCTCCATTTCCAGTTCACGGTGACCTAGCCACTTTCAAAATAAAGAAAATACAGACTCTATAGTGATGCTAATAAACTGTGTCCTTAGGGATGGAAGATCTGGGAACCCTTCAGCAATAGAACATACTTCCTCTGAAATATACACAGTGAATTATTTATAAAGATAATGGCTTTCTGGGACCACTTGGGTTGGAGTAGCTAACAACTGAAAAATATCACTAATTCCAAAGAGAGAAGTTGAAGGCCGTGAAATCTACACGGCTCTAGCATTCTCCTTTAGAGCTTTCTCAGAGGAGGAGTTATGAAACTGGGCCATCTGTACATGGGCTTGATTCTGTGTTTTTAAAAGGAAGAATCTATGCAGTTGAGGCTTATTGTAGGAAATACTTCACTTGTATGTAAATACACTGTAAATAAATAGGAGGCTGTATATTTTTGCAGTTGTTAATTCACACTGAAATAGAAATCTCTAATATCTGCCTATCAAGAATAAATGTTTTCATAGGTATTCGTGGTTTTGTTCCAGAATTAGAAAAGTTTGCATTCTCTCCCAGGTAACCTAGTTCTCTCTCCATATGAACGGGGAGCCTAAAAATCTTACGTTATTGTTTAGAAAGCTAAATGTCTGAGAAATAGTTGTGTTGATTTCTTAGACTGTTGTTAAGATCAATTATTTAAAAATAGTCCTTTGACAAATAAGGAATATTTAGACCCAAAATTATTGTCATATAGAAATAGGTGTACCCAAAATGACAAGCGGTTTCTTCATCATCATGCATTCTTACCGTTAACACTGACACCACTATATAGTGTTTATGAAAACAGAGGTTGGGAAGGAGAATTGTTTTTCAGAATTGAATTGCTGCATTTCCCAAATTTTGGGGTCTTTGAAAGGGTGAAGTGAGGGAACTTGAACATTCACTAAAAGCACAAATTTGAAGGAAAAAGACCAAGTATATTATTAAGCTTTTGAAAGTCTTGCATGTTTGCCTTTTACTTTCAGTGTTGACGCCAACAAGACTGTCTGGAGCAATTTTTCCCACAACACTTGAATCTTGATCGTTGGTATGAATTCACTCTCTAGAGGCCATGTATTTTAGACTTCATCTGAGTCCAGTATATGTAGCTCACCACTGTTTTATTCATGTAAAAACCTTGTAAAAGACTTTCAGATGGGTGATTTAAATAAGTCACAAACTTTGCTATTCACAGTTAATCAGTTTTTTTCCCACCATGTGGTGTAAAATAAATGTAAGAATTTCTGTTCTATTACTGCTCTGTTAACATAGTTTTTAAACATTAAAAATATGAACTAAAAATGTTTATGAATCTTGTGGTTTTTTTTTTTTTTTGTAAAAATGGGGGACTTTGGAGCATAGTACACATGCTTCAGGATGGTTGGAGACAGATTTGTACGATTTCTCAATGTTCTAGAACATGTTATGGTTATGGAAGTCTGTGTTTAAATACCCAAACTTCAAAAACTACTTCAGAAAGAAGTAGACCTTGTCTGGGTGCCTCTCCGGTGTCCTAGGAGTCGCATTGCAGCGCTGTCACTTCCAAGGCCTGAGTTCGATTCCAGCCAGGGAGCTGATCCACATGGTGCAGCAGACCTCACCTGTCTTGCCCACTGCTCTCCTCAGTAGTGAATTTTGGTAAATACACCTATTCTGTTCTCCACTGTCTCTGGTGAATTCACTCACCACCCACACCTCTGTTCTGCAATTCTTCTACACAAGATTTTTAAAATACATATAAATGTTTAAAAAAGAGAAAGAAAATAAATCAACCTGGGCTGGACATGCTAGCTCTTTCTGCAATCCTTTTAATCAAACTAAGCTGAACATAACTATTCTCTCTCTGAACTCAGGTTCATCCTTACGAATAGCAGTTTCTATGTTATAGGAAGGACGCCACATTGTAGTCACCCACAAAATATGAAGTGCTATCATGTCTATGTCTCCAGAGGTGATTTGGGGGGAGGCACCTGCAGCCTGACCTTTGTCCATCCTGCCTATTCCCCAAAGTCTTAGCAAAGCTTTGACCAGCAAAATGGCCAGATATTCAAATCCTGTTGTGGACAGGGGGTGCTGCATAAACCACCTGTGCATTCACAGGGTGGCCAGGTGCATGGCTCACCTTGATTCTGCCTGAGCTACTGGGTGACAGCTCACTCGAGAGGGTCACTCATATATGTAAAGTTCCGCTTTTAAGAATGAGCCTGTTTCATCCTCAATCAAAAAAGTCCAGTCCCGTGGTGATTTGATATTTCTAGATTCTTCCACTGTCGCTCTTCTGTGTCTGCTCAGATTGATTTTTTTCTGCCCTGTTTTACTATTTTATTTGAAGATACATATTTTACATCATTGTTCAATTTTGTATGTTTGATTTCTTTCCAGGTGTAGTCTCCATAAAATTCCCACCACCAGAAAAAGGAACTCTCCTGCTCTGCTGGTGGGAATGCAAACTAGTATAACCACTATGGAAAACTGTTTGGAGGTTCCTCAAACTGCTAAACATGGAGCTTCCATAGGACCCAGCAATCCCACTCCTAAGTATCTACCCAAAAGACACAAAAACACTGAGTCAAAAAGATACCTACACCCCCATGTTTTTTGCTGCTTTATTCACAGTTGGAAAGATATGGAAACAGCCCAAATGCCCAAAAATGGATGATTGTATGAAAAGGATGTGGTATATTTGCACAATGAAATATTACTCAGCAACCCCCCCCAAAAAAAACATGTCTTTTGCAGCAACATGGATGGAGCTGGAAAAGATCATACTTGGTGAAATAAGTCAGAAAGAAAAGGAAAAATACCGGATGGTTTCTCTCATAGCAGGAATATAACGGACCAGGTGAGAAAATAATAATAATGATGAACAGCTATATACCAGAGACATTTTGTGGAGGTGGAGTGGGGAATGGGATCAAAAACAGTGGGGGGAAGGAAATGCACTGGACTATGGTGATGGCACATGGGTGATTTGGTGATGGGAAACCGAAGGGTTTCCCAACTGAGATGGAAAAATGCACAAAAATATGTAAAAATAAACTATTATACAATAAAAAAAAATTCCCACCACCAAGTCACCCATGAGGTGTAACTATAGTTTCTTGTGATTTTCCACCCCTTGCTGTATGTCTCAGATTTATAGTTGGCCCACTAGTTTTGTCTTTTTATTTCCCTGATCCCTTGTATTGTTCCCCTATATCCCTCCTATAAGCAAAACCATCTGACATTTTTCTTTTTCCTTCTTACTTCTTTTACTGAGCATCATCCCTTCCAGCACCTTCCATGTTGTTGTGAATGACATGGATTTGTCTTTTTGATTGCTGAGTAGTATTCCATTATATATATATATAGATCACATCTTCTTGATCCAGTCATCTGTTCTGTTTCCATATCTTAGCTATTGTAAATAGGGCTTTTCTGCCTTGTTTTACATGTAAAAGTCTGGGGGAAGATTATTACCCCCTTTCCCCATAGGATAAACTATAAGCTTACTAGTAAGTGCAACTCAGAGAATCTGTTCACTCTCCTTCTAGATTCAGAGCAGTGTTTTTTGCCTGGCTAAGATATTATGGATGGGGATGATGAGGCCAATATGACTGGGTCAATTTTTTTTTATCTTTCATCAGCTTAAATTTTAGACTAATCTAGATTGGCAGGACAATCTTTAGTAGAGTCAGTACAACATCAAAATAACTCATCAAGTTATCAAATGCATCATAAAATTATAACACTTAAAACAGATTTGTCCTGATGTGGAAGTAAAAAAATTGACCATAATAGACAACAACATAAATGGCCCATAAAAGTGGCCTTTTACAGCAATGGGGAAATTAAGGGTTACTTACTTAATGGTGGTGAATGACTTTTTCAAGAAAATAAAGCCAGTTTCCTATATAAATAACCCTTTATCTAAAGAACTTGAACATGTTAAAGACTTTAAACACAGCACATAGGTACTTATATATTTTTTTTCAAGCTTAAAACTAAATCATAAGGCAATCATATCAAAAATGTATTTAGTTTATTAGTAAATATTTTTAAAATTAGTTCAAGAGTAATCAAGGAATAAATATACATCTCAGCAATAAGGAACACTGAAATAAATTCATTGGTAGATGCAAAACTGGCCCCAGAGGAGGAAATCAATTGCATTGCTACCAGAAGCATTCATTTGCTTCATTAAACAATAAACATTTCTCTCTCCATTGGTTTTACAGTTTGTAGGGTTATATAATAGCTCAAGAACCCAAGAACCAGAAAACAGTGACATTTGTATAGAATCAGATAACCCAGATGGGGCATCTCATATCACATTGAAAATGCATTCAGTAACCTGCTTTTTTGCCCTCTCTGTCTTTGTGATCAGCCTCATGAGATTTGGGGTGATTATTTTCAGAAATGTAATGAGAATGTTAACCATGGAGATAGGGTTCCTTGGATTTGTTGTGCTATTTAGAGCTATGGGTATTGAATTGGAACCATAGAATTGTATTGTTGAAGGTCTTTATTCTTTGCTGGTTCAAAGCTGGGAAAGCAAGCCTGAGAAACTATATTTCACCAGCAATCTATTAATTTTAGTAAATTTTCCTCTACTGGAGTTTCTCAGATCTTGCTAAATTTGCCAAGAGGAAATTCCCTTTCTTACCACCTATAAGGATGGTACTGAATGAGGAAGTTAGGAAATGAAGACATAATTTATCAGGGTCAGAGGACCCCCTGAACAAAGCACAATCAGTTGGAAGCTGGAGGGTGCCCCCAAATCCAGAAATCCAGGTGCCCCAAACCCACTTATCAAATTGAATGAGGATCAACCAGTTGGAGTCAGGATACCTCCACCCCAGTAAAAATCAAATGTCTCAGAAAACCAACACAATAGCACAATACTAAAGCAATGGACCAAAGCTCCTTTCTGGAAAGCAGACCAAGTAACCTGGGAAGTCCAGGTGACCTCAGTTGTCTGGGGGACCCCACCTATCCCAACCAATCAACAAGGACACTGAGACCCCCAGTCGCTGAACCTCCACCCCTCACCCATTATACCTGCTTCTCGCCCCCTCAGCAGGTACTTACTTGGGACCCCTCTCAGAGAGTTTTCCTTTCCTTCTTCCTATCTTTCAAAAAATTTCTTGTTTTTCTGTGACTTTGGTCTCGATATTGAGAGCTTGCCTCGTCCTCCTCAACTGCCAATTAACTTAATTGCTTTCCTGCTTAACTCTGATCTCCGCACTGAATTCTTTCCTTGCCAAGAAAAGACTTGAGAGCCCCCAGGGCTGGCTCTGCTCCTACTGCCCCAAGTTCCTAGACCTGATGCAGTACTAAATGCACTTTGATGGTTTTGCAGGCATTAGGTCCATAAATAACATCAGACTTTGTCCTGAACTGTTTGGCATTCTTGATTAAATGTGCACCATCCTCAACCATGACATTCCAATAAAGCCAAGGTTGTCTTATAATTATACCAATTATATTGTGGTAGAAAAAGAGAAATTTTTGTTGAACCTGTGCAATTAACTACATTACAGGTGTGGAGGGTGTTTTGGTGAAAAAAGGAATAAAACTTTGCAAAGGCAAGCAGAATCTGCAGAAATGTTGAATATCAAAGATAGCTGGAGAAGGAGAAATGACCTCCTTAAGTATCCAGACAACAACACATTAAAACAGTGTCAAATTCATTGTCACTTGTCATTAGGAAAATGCAAATCAACACCATGGTGTGATGCCACCTCACACCTGTGAGAATGGCCCACATAAAGAAGACAAGAAAAACAAGTATTGGCAAGGATGTAAAAAAAAATGGAGCTCTCCTACACAGTAGGTGGGAATGGAAACTGGTCTAGTCTCTATGGAAAACAGTATGGAGAGTTCCCAAATATTCAGAGTTTAGAAACAATTATTGATCAACTACTTCCTTTGGAACTCCTCTGTGTTGTGTCAAGAGAAGCTGCTCCCTCTCTAATATAACATGTATATGAGATAGTGATGGGGAAAGTGTGGAAGACTGAAACAGGGAAAAAAGATGACTGGGTGACTCTTCCATGGAATACTACGCAACCCTGAAGGTGCCTGCCTTTGATAGACAGACCCTGAGAATGGATGCCTGTTGATACTTCAGTAAATGAACAACAGCCTTTCAGTCTCATTATCAAGATTTCTACTTCCTGAAATTTGCCTGAGACTTTGCTGTACATTATAAGCAAAAATCTGGTTGTTTAACAGAGAGGGTCAGTCCCAGAGTCCATGAAAAAGGACTATGTTCTAAATAAAACAGACTGGCTCCACCTTAACAGTCAACATATTACCTTCCAGATGCTGATCCACACTGATTTTTCTAAACATTAACAGGTGTTCTGAATTTTTTTTTAGCATGTGAAACTGTAAAGGGGTATGAGTGATGATGGAAAGGCTAGGGGAGAAGGAAAACCAGAGACCAGAGATACCAGGGACTCCCATGGGTCCTAACTCACAGCAACTGCTCTCCACCCAAGGGCCCTTGGTCGGGGTGAACAGTTTGAAAGGAGCCAAAGATGGGTGATTGGGCTTATCTGAAGTGAGAATATTGCCTTTCTCCAAGGACTAATATAGTGCCAGCACACCACCGGATCAATGTCTGATATTATTTCCTGATGAAGTTCAGAGCTGACAGTAACTAGATTGCTGGTGGATCCCCCTCTACAACAATATGCATTGTTGTGTAAAGTTTTAGAACACACTGACTATACCTGAGGGGAGAAATCAAATGTTGTACAAGAATTAACAAAGATGTAATAAAATAAATTCTGAAAAAAAGTTTTAGAACATACTTTGCATTTAAGTACTTTTAAGTTGAACATTATTACTGGGAAGAAGACAGAAAGTAAAAAGTGAAAAATCTTGCAACAACAGCTAAAACTGTCCTAAGATATTGCTTGTGAAAACCGAAATCAAAAATTTAAGGTGAAATTATAATTTTGTCCATTTTAATCTGCCACCACATTTTAGGTACATCCAAGCATGCAAGACTTTCAACTTTTTTGCTCTATCTTTCATGCATCACAAGTGAGTTTAAATTTTTTCATATGTATCAAGTTTATTATCATTCATCTTTATGTTTTTGAAAGTTCCCATAAAATCTGAAAGCAACATAATTTAAGCCTCACCAGGGAGGGGGTAAAGTCTCAGCTCTATCAAGCTATTGCTAGCCACTGCAGTGTGAGTTCGATACCCAGCCAGGGAGCTGACCCACATGGTGCAGCAGACTTATGTCTCACCTGTAGCTCCCTTCAGCAACCCTCTCTTGTTTTGCAGGCTGCTCCCCTCAGCAGTGTACTTCATCAATCTGCCTGTTTTGCTCCCCACTCTGTCTCTGATGAATCCTCTCATCCTCCTCACCCCAGACTTTCTGCCTCCAGCCCTGTTTTAGTATAATATAAATTAAAAAAAAAAGTTTTTGATACTCTGTGGGTGAAATAAATCTCCTAAGTGGACAAATGTTGCAATGCCAATTTTAAGGCATATAATGTAGGCCAAACAAAGCAAGAGAGCTCCGACCACTTGCCTCTGAATTGGTCAGTGCCTTTTGCCAGAAGCTGGGAATGAGAAGCAAACTATCATAGTCTGTGCCAAAATCTCAGGGCTCCGAAACCAGGCATGAGATTCGTGCTGCCCATGGCTTTTGAAAACACAGCACCTTAAAGTCGTTTAGAAACGGTCATTTTTGCCTGGGAAAGCAGGCAAAAATCATCATCAAACATCAAAATGTATGATTGAGAGGTTTATCTTCTTGGAAAACAGCATGATTGAAAAAGGAAGCAAAGAATAAGCTACACACATCATTCAAAGACAATCAAATGATGACTTAATTCCTAGATCTGTCTCTTAGAGATTTGCAGGGTGTCCACAGTGAGGTAGTTCTGTGTGCCTGGGCCTTCAGAGTAACCCTAACCCCCTTGTGACCCAAACCTGGGCTTGTTATTACCCAGTTAACCCCAGACTTTATGGACAGCCACACTGTTTATTTGGTTCCTTCCCATCTCAGCTCATTCCCCAGCCCCTGCTGATTCATGGAAACACTTCCTAATAGATTATTTTCACATAGATTCTGTTCCAGGATTTACTCCTTACCAACACAAGAGCTTGCTTACCTCAGCTTTGCTTACCTTGCTGTATACCTCAGCTCATGATGTGAAAAATATAGTTGAGATGACCCAAGATTTCCTGACAAATTGAAGTGCTAAATTTTGTTTTGTCTTGTTTTGTTTGGGAGATTCTTAGCTAAGACCTAAGGACCGTCTTCTTCTTGGCCAAAGTCAAACAAACAATACTCCTGGAATAAAATAACCTTATCAATTTGCGATTGCTCTTTCTATGACTAGGAACATCACAAAATAAACCAAACAGAACAGCACATTCTGTTAGCAGCTTCCATGCAGACTGTTCTTGGGAATCCCACAGAGTTCCCCCTCAGACTTCTCTGAAAACACCCCAGGCCACATCCTGTTTTCAAAATATGCTCTCAGAGGACTCTCACTGCAGAGTCTGTGTGTGTTATGTGGAGTGAATGGGATAATAGATCACCTTCATTTGAAAATGGCCAGGAAGATATTTTTTTTAATTCATAGGCTAGTAAGTCATAGCATGTGATTGTCTGTTGAAAATCCTCCAACTGCTTCCCATAGCAACAGAACAAAAGTTCAAGTTCTTCTCTGCATGGTCTTCACAAGATCTCCTCTTTACCATCCCTACCCCAACGGACCTCCTTTTCCCTTGAACAAAACAAACATGCTCTGACCTCAGGGCCTTTGCACTTGCTTTCACAATCTCCCTATCATTATCCAATATGACATGCTCCTCACTGCCTTCAGGTCTCTTCTCAAATGTCACCTTATACTGAGACCTACGATCATTCTATTAAAAAAAAAAAAAAGCAGCCCACCTATTCATAATATTTATCCTTCACCCCCTCTCTATTGCTTTAGTTTTAGAGCTAGAACCCTTATAGTCATCTGAAATTTTTTGGTTTGCTTGTTTATGGTCTTTCTCAATCTAGAATGTAACTGCATGAGGCCAGAGTATGTGTCTATTTTGTTCTTGGCTGTATGCCCAGTAGCTAGAATATAGTAGGTATTCAAGAAACAGTTGTTAAAAGAGGAAAGAGTAGATTAAAGATTTACATGAAGACGTTTTCCCATGTTAAAGTGCACTGAATGACAGCATCCAACATCATGTCCTCAGATTTTTCTCCCTTTATAATTATTTATTTATGCAAGAGCTAGGGTGTTGGCCAGAGGTGCAGGAGTTGGGGGTTGAGGGGGTGGAGAGAGGATTCACTAGAGACAGAATGGGGAGCAGAACATGCAGATTTACTGAAATCCACTGCTGAGGGGAGCAGTGAGTGAGACAGGAGAGGTCTGATGTGCCCTGTGGGTCAGCTCCCTGGCGGATGATCAAACTCATGCTGCACTGATAGCTAAAGATAGCTTAATAGCGTTGATACTTTAACCCCTGTGCCACCAGGGAAGCCCTCCCTCTTTGTAATTTTTTTTTTAATTTAAAGATATTTTTCTTGATAAGTGGCTTAAAAATTACAAGCTCCTCCTCCTAACAAGTGATACAGTACAAAGATGTGTTGAGAAGAGATATGTTAACAACCTCAGAATCCCACACCCAGAGGTAGCCAAAATTAATATCTTCTCCCTTATGCTCACATAGATGAGCTATACAAATGGGAGCTGGCTCTGTCTTTAGAATATTAGACTGACAGTAAACATCAGTGAGATAACTTTCAGCATTGTGGTTACAAAACACAAAAATTCTTTCTTTTTCAGGCCTGCTGAATAGAATTTTAAAAAATCCTTTTATTAACTTTTAAATTTTCTTACATCATTGTTTATTTTTGTACAATATTTGATTTCTCCCCTCAGGTAGGTGTCGGCCCCATAAATCTCCCACCACCAGAGCACCAGTGAGCCATTACCACAGTCCCTTGTGCCCTCTCTCCCCTGTTTTGACCACCTCTAGCCCCCTCCAGCCTCCTCCCCTGATGGATACTTCAGATCTATGGTCAGACTGCAAATTTTGTCTTTTTCCCGAGTCTTGTTTGGCTCCCCTACATTCCTCCTTAAGTGGATATTTTTCTTTTTCCTTCTGACTTATTTCACCGAGCATGATCCCTTCAGCTCCATCCATGTTGCTGCAAATGGCCTGAATTTATCTTTTTGATTGCCAAGTAGTATTCCATTGAGTATATTGACCATATGGGCTTCATCCACTCATTGGCTTTGGAGTATTTAGTTTTTTTCCATAGCTTAACTAATGCAACTAGTGCTGCAATAAACACAGGAGTGCAGGTTTCCTTTTGAATTAATGTTTTTATAAACACACAAATTTTGTTTTATTTTTTTTATTACAAAGTTTATTTTTACATCATTTTGCACATTTTTTTTTTACATCTTGATTGTAATCCCCGCGTGTTTCCCATCACCAAATCACCCCTGTGCCACCACCATAGTCTCGTGCATTTTCCTCCCTTCCTCCCCCCATTTTTGATCCCATTCCCCACTCCACCCCCACAGAATGTCTCAAACACACAAATTTTAAACTCAAGCTGTCTGGATTCAAATTTATTGACTCTGCAAGCTCAGACATGTTACTATCTGTTGACCATCTGTCTTCTTTATTGAGGTGTCTATTTAGCACTTCTGCCCAATTTTTTATTTTTGTTGTTGCTTTACATGAATTCTTATAGACTTTAGCAATTAATCACTTGTCAGATGTATGATGTACAAATATTTTCTTCCATTTAGAAAATGTTTTTCCCTTTTTAAAAATATTTTATTTCATTTTAAAAGTACTATTATTTTACATGATACTATTACTCTCACATTGTTGTTAATTTTTAGAGTATATTGGATTTCTCCCCCTCAGGTGTAGTCCCCATAGTTCTCCCAGTAGCACAGCACCTGTGACCATCACACAGTCCGTGTGTGCTTCCTTCCCCTGTTATGACTCTGCTTCCTTTTCTGCTAGATGTCTCAAATCGATGGGTAGTGTGCAAGATCTGTCTCTTTTTTGGTAGCTTTTCTGAAGTAGGGTCCCAGGGCCTCAAATGGTCCACTGAGAGTCATTCTGTAGAACTGTGGTTCTATACTGATACAGAATTAACTTCAGAACTGGCAAGGGCTTCTAGCTTCTAAACACCCTCCATCCAAATTTGCCTTTTGCCAAAGACCAAGATGTCAAGATTTGGGGGACTACACAGCTATGCGGTCAAGGAACAAATACAGGATCTCCTAAGAATTAACAAATAGGCCCTCCCTGGTGGTGCAGCGGGTTAAAGCACAGCACTAAGAAGTTTAAACCACTTCCACATGAGTTCAATTCCCGCCTGCCTCGGAGGTGACCACATGGCGTGGCAGACCTCTCCTGACCTGCCTGCTGCTCCCCTCAGCAGTATACTTCATCGATCTGCCTGTTCTGCTCCCCTCTCTGTATGTGGTGAATCCTCTCACCATCCCTGCACCTCTGGCCTGTACCCAGTTCTGTATCCATTAATAAATAAATCTTTTTTTAAAAAAAATGCAGCACTGCACACTAGCCACAGCCACCTCAGTTTGAGTTTGATGCCCAGGTCCAGCGGTGACCCACCTGGCGTGGCAGACCTCTCCTGTCTCAATTGCTGCTCCCCTCAGCAGTGTACTTCCTCGATCTGCCTGTTCTGCTCCCCACTCTGTCTCTGGTGAATCCTCTCACCCACCCCACCTCTGGCCTATACCCCAGTTCTGTAAGCATAAATAAATAAATCTTTAAAAAAAAGAATTAACAAATAAAATGGAAGATGCTTAAAGTTGTACATCATGATGATTTGATACGTGTACAATGTGAAAGGATTTTTCCTCACATTGAGCTAATCAACACATCCATCATCCCACAGTTATGTATTGTGTGTGAGAACATTTAAGTTATGTTCTCTGAAAATTTTAAAATTATGTGATTTTTAATTATACAAATATTTAACTGCCAAGTTTAATTATATAATAGTGTCATTGAGTGTTACAATAGTTATCAATTATACAGCATAGTATATCAAATTATATGATTTCATCAACATAGTCATGGTTATTTAGATTATGTTTTAATAGTTGGTAAGGCAATCTCCTCTATCATTCATTTAAAATATTATTGTAAATTTTAGACATGTAATCTTTTATCTTGATATAATTTTCCCAGGGATTAGAAAGCCTATTATAATTCAGGTTAGAGTGGCAGTATATTGAACTTATTTACTTAAAAAAATAGATATTTTTCTTACACTGGGTCTTCCTCTTATCTAAAACAAAATTATCTCTGTTTAGGCAAATCTTATTTTATCTTTTAGAAAGATTTTGCAGTCGGCTTCCTATAAATTCTATACCTTCCTTTTAATATTTATTCGTGAGAATTTATTCCTGAGTTTTATCGCTATTATAAACTGTACATTTTTCTATATTCCTTTCTCATTGTTTCATTAGAATAGTCTAGATTCCTTCTCTTATCATCATGTAGAAAAAGCACCTCATTCCCAGTATTGTCTTTTTCTTTTCAAATTTACCATTATTTTAGATCCAAAATATTATATTACAGTACATTTGGAAAGCTATTTCTGCTTTCCTTCATGTGTTTTACATGATTTTTCTTTGCCAAAAAAGTTAACAAAATGTTTAGTTTTTAGCTATGAAGCAAAAAAAGGTTTTTATAGATATTTACCACATTTAAGTGGGCAGAATTTGGACACTGAAAACTGTGATTAGAGGCTACCACTTCTACTGTGTCCTCTTATCCTGTGTCCACTTAGAGACTCTCCCTTTGTTAGCACTTTCATAACTCATGCCTCTCACTGGATATTAAATCCTGTTTTGGCTTAGGGTATAAATCTAAATCTGTTTACATCCTGCTTTTCTCAGACAAGTGGGGTCAGGAACTGAGCCAGTTCAGAGCTTATAGAAGTAACTGACCTCACAAAACCCAGAAGATACTGTAGTGAAGGCTGAATCAGGTATAAGGAAAGGGAGAAAGACCAAGACTCAGCCTGTAAGTGTTAAGTTCAACTGAGAGGTCCCTGGTCAGTGCTGGCTGGGTTTAGAGAATTGTTCGTGGCCTGGATAGAAAATAAGTGAGGTCAAGGGATTGTCCATTGACATGGCTAAAAAACGCATTTGTTGATGAGAAAGAGGCATCTTGAAATTATCTGTAGATGATGTTAGTGAGTCCAGAAATTGTGCATGTTTGTGTGAGAATGTTGTTTTCCCCAACTTTTCCAGATGTACTTTATTTAATCCAAGGGAAGGAAAATATGCAAGCACCAGACCAAAGGTGTTCAGGCTTGCCTACCCAGTGGTGAGGAAATTTTATATCAGCAGACATCAATCTCTTCTTAAAGGACTCCAGTGTCTTTCAAGTAAGACCTGTTGATGACCTGAAGCAGAATAACTGTGTATCTATTAAAAATGCAAATTCTGGCCCTCCCTGGTGGTGCAAAAGGTTAGGAACAGCACTGCAAGCTGGCCGCAACCCCTTAGTGCGAGTTCAATCCCTTGCCCTGGAGGTGACCACATACATGGTGCAGCAGACTTCTCCTGATCCACCTGCTGCTCCCCTCAGCACTGTACTTTGTCAATCTGCCTGTTCTGTTTTCCACTGTCTCAGGTGAATCCTCTCACCACCCCTGCACATCTGGCTTGTACCCCAATTCTGTATGAATAAATAAATAAATCTTTTTTTAAACATGTAAATTCTGGGGCCTCCCTGGTGGCCCAGGGGTTAAGGCGAAGGCCAGAGTTCAATTCCCAGCCAGGGAGTTGACCCACATGGTGCAGCAGACCTTGTCTGTCTTGCCCACTGCTCCCCTCAGCAGTGGGTTTCAATGAATACGGCTGTTCTGCTTCCCACTCTGTCTCTGGAGAATCCTCTCACCCCCTACAACTCTGGCCTACATCTCAGTTCATCCACACAAAAATAATAAAATAATAATAATAAAATATTCAAGAAACAAAGAAAGCTTTTACTCAGCTCATCTATCTCATCACTGAAGTTTCTGAGAATGCAACAGATCCCGGTATCATTCTAGATCCTTTATTTGCTCTTAGGTTAATCTTCACTTGCCAGTTACCTCTGACAATCAAGCAAAATTCCAAAACTGCTTCAGAGAACAGGAAAATGTCCACATATTCTGTCTCCTCAGAACCCAGTTGATTTTAAGAAGGACTTTCTTTCTCATCAACCTGGAAGGGCAATGCTGGAATGTTTGTCCTGTTTGTTCTGTAATATTTTTGGTTTTGTCTTCTTAAAATAATACCGTAAAATGATGACTTTTCCATTTTCCCAAACTGGGGGCAAGGGGAGTTAAGTACTTTGTAAATTTATTAAATCTAGGTTAGAATCTCTAACATTATTTACCACAGAGAGAACTCTGGTAAGGAGGTCCTGTCTTAGAGGGCCACTGGTGAGGAAGCTTCGCCAAAGGCAGCTGTCCTCACAAGGAGCTTCACCGCTGTGCCTCAGAGCCCTCATCCCAGGCCAAGCCTTGCAAGAGACCTGCAAATAAAATTAGACTAAGATGGGGAACATGTCTTCCATCTGTCCAAGGAGACAGCCAAGCATAGCCCTAAATAGCTGGAATAGGTGCAAAACTTTGCTTTGGGTGCTGAACAGTTTCAAATAGAACTGTGTGTCTGGCTACTCCTCCCAGGTGAGGTCTTGACAAAAGCTTCTCTTTTTAAAATATATTTGTAAGTGAAGTAACATTGCATGATAACATGTAAGTTTCACGTGTGTATTAATATAAATCAAGAAGTGTATAAACTACACGACATTCTCAACTAAAAGTCCAATTCTATTTTTCACCATACAGCGGCCCCTTTTATTTGATTACCCTCCCTTCCAGTAACCGCACATTTGGTCTTTTAATTCAAACACTATTTTGGTTTATTTTGCCCCTTCTTTGTTTTGCATGTGAGTGAAATGATTTGATGTTAGTGTTTCTCCTTTTGACATGGTCCAACAAAGATAATATCCTCTAAATCCAGCTATGTAGTTTACTTTTTTGATTGCTGAATAGTCTTCCATTGTGTACATAAACCTCATCTTCAGCCATTCATCTTTTCATGGACACTAGGTTGTTTCCAGCCCTTGTTTATTACAAATAACCCTTGATCAACATGGGGATGTGTATATTTCTTCAAGTGTGTGTTCTTGTATTTTTTGAGTGAATCGAGATATATTGTATGGAATTTCTGTTTTTAATTTTTTTTGAAAAGCTCTGTCTTATATCCCATTATGGCTGTACCATTTACACTCCTATCAACCGTGCACAAGGGCTTCCATCTCTCAGTGCTCAGTGCTCTCAATAGCATGTCCAGTGCTTGCTGATTCTTGTCTTTGGATGAAATAATGGCCATTCTCACAGGAGTGTGATATATCTCATTATTGTTTGGATTTGCATTTCCCTAATAAGAAGAGATGATGAACATCTTTTCATGTGCTTGCAGGCCACCTATATGTCTTCTTTGGCAATGTATCTAAGAAAGGACTGTCTTTTGGAAAGTGTGGTGACCTAAGCATTGTAGAGACATCCTAGGTCACTTCTAAAATGAATCTCACAGTAGTTGGGAGGAAAGCTACACTCTGGCATGTGCATGACCTAAGAGCAAATGGCTTGCTAGAGAAAATATAAGGAGATAGAGAAGTGAATTTGGGGTCTGTCTGACTTTATCTAGAGTTGTGCCTCTGGTATGTGTGAATTAAGTGACACTGGATGGGTTTCCTTAATCTTTCCCAATCTCAGTTTCCCCACCCTAAGTTTGGGAATAATGGCAGCCATCTCATGGAGTGGCTGTGTGGAATACACAGACCAGCATATTGTAGATCCCCAAACATGGTATCTACTACACAGTGAGCCTGCACTCGAAGTCACCTGTTGTCTTGATGCCAATGTTACTTGTATGCCTGTGCCCGTGTCTGCTTCAGCTGGAGGCAGCAAATGGTGAGAAAACTCTTAAGCATCAAGAACAAAATCACTGTTTACACCAGGTTTGAGACCAGCCTAAGAACCAAGAGAATGTTGTAGTTCAGAGTCCAAGTGCAACCCTACCTCTTTGGAATTCCCAAAGGGGCTACTCAAGGTAGAGTTGTCACAGAGTTTGTGACTAGACCATTGTGTAGAAGCCAAGTGCATTACATGCTTTCAAAAGAGCTCTTTTCACCAGGTTAACTGGCAGAGCCTGATGCCAGCCAGAGGCAAAGTGGGGTAGAGGGTCAACAAGAGAGGGCACCCTCAGTAGCACCCCCACCTCCTCCCAGGGGAGGGGAGAGAGCAACAAGCCTTCTGCTGTAACATCAGATCTGTGGGCTGCTGAGCCACAAAAACAGGACCAGCAGGGCCAAAGCTCTCCAGCAAAAACCTGTGCCAGCGGAAGCTAAAGAACTCCCATCCCCGAGCAGCATGAAAAATCACATGTGCTTGGGACAGCTGGTTCCTTCCAGGTCTGAGATCAGTGCCAGATTCCATCTTTTTCAGTAATCATATACTACCGCTATTAATTAGCAGATTCCAGGGTGAGATAATACGGAAAGTACTAGACGCTGTGTAAATGGCCCCTTATCCAAAACTAGAAATTATGTGTATGATAATTAATTTGCTATAATGAAAAATGCAAGTTCCAGCCTATCCATCTCCTGCTTCATGACATCAGATGCTTCAGCAGTTTTATTTTATTTTATATTCCATTTCTTAGTTGTCTTTGGCAGCTGCCCAACAATACTTGGAGAGAATCAGCTTTTACCCCCATCCCCCACCCCCTTCCTCCCATTTTGCCTGTTGAACAGGCTTGTTGAGCAATAAGAGTGAGAACTGTGAGAGCTTCCTCACCTTCAGTAAACCCTTCCTTAATTGGGCAGTTAATGTACATATTTCCAGTCCTAACAAAAGAGATGCAGTTTTGGCTTTCAAGGAGCCTGCTGCTAAGACTGTAATTTATTTCTCTGAACTCAGAGAAATGGCATCTTAGCTACACATAAGCCAAAGAATGGGCTCACATAGAGGTACATACTCCTCTCCATCTTCCTCTTTCTTGCTTTTTAGTAAGCAAAACTTTAGATCAGCTCAAAAGCCAAAACAGTCTTGATGCATAAATACTGCACTTTTACTTTTACTGCACATTTACAATTGTGATAGAAATAATAGTCAAGCAAAATGTTTTCTTTGTGTGTGTGTGTGTGTGTGTGTGTGTGTGTGTAGAAGAACTGGGGTCTAGGCCAGAGGTGTAAGGGTGAGAAGATTCAGTAAAGACAGAGTAGGGAGCAGAACAGCAGATTGACTGAAATCCACTGCTGAGGTGAGTAGCGGTTGACATAGGTGAGGTCTGCTGCCACCCTGTGTGAATCAGCTCCCTGTTGGGGGATGGAACTCAGGCCTCAGAGGTGATAGCACTAAGTCTTAACTCCTAAGCCTTCAGGGAAGCCCCAAATAAAATGGTCTTGAATGACTGGACAAAAAGCATCTTTTATTTTAAAATATGCTTAACTCCAGTAAGCCATTATCAGTGAAGGGTCTTGAGTAACTGGTTACACAACTATATTTACTACAAAGAGCTTTTAGTCACACTTGTATTCCTAATTATAGATGCACTTAATAATTTCAAGTGGGTGTGCTGAGTGAAAAGTTACAGAAATATCCTAAATACCCAAAATTAAATGAATGGATCAAGAAGATGTGGTCCATATACACCATGGAATGTTATTCAGCAATCAAAAAGATGAGCTCATTCCAACCCCAGTAACATACATAGAGCCAAAAAGGATGATGTTCAGTGAAGTAAGTCTGAAGGAAAAAGAAAGCTATATAATGGTTTTATTTATAAGAGGAATGCAGGGGAACCAAACAAAGAATAAAGAAAAAGATGAAACTTGCAGGCAAACCACAGACCAGGCATCCAGCAGGGACTCAAAGCAGGGAAGGGAGGAATCCAAGGGATGGTGGTGACAGTTCACAGGTGATTTGGTGGCGGGAGATTTATAGAGACTATGTCTGAGGGGAGAAAATGAACAGAAATAAACAACAATGTGCAAAAGTCAAAAAGTTTAATAAAAACAAGAACAGTTACAGATACATGAGTGGACTGAGGACAGTGGTTCTTAAGCAGGTGCATGAGTCCAGTGCTGATCCAGGACCTGATTTTCATTGAACACATGAGAAAATTAACAACTTTGGTGTGAGCATTCCGATACATTTGAAATTACCCCATTTAAAGATCTTACTCTACAGGCTTATGCTGTTATTTTGTCTTCTTTCCATCCCATACTTCCTTTATTTTTCATTGTACTTGTCCATAAAATCTATATTCTGGAATATCTGGAAATATAAGAGGCTGTCAGCTAGGAATTGGCTGAACGCAACTATATTCATTTTATGCCAGGGGAAGCCTGCCAGCTTTAGGGCATAACAATCTGACTGCTCCTGCTGGAACTAACCCAGACGGTGTCCAGTTTCTTACCCTTCCCCTGGAGCAAGAACTAAATCCATTCCTACCCCAAACTCTGACCCTTTGGGGGCACCTCCATTTTTAAACATGGGCAACCTTGGACCAGACCCCTCCACCAATTGAACCCAAGAGGAATAGTGAGTGTAGGGTGAGCTATGCTGAATCAATGGTGCCCGAAGAATGAACATGAAGGAGAAAAAATACGCTCACCTCTAAATCCATCATTGAGCCCCCACATAAGAAATCCCTAGGAAAGCAGAACTTTTGTTTTAATTCAGCTAGAGTTTCATACCAGTCAAACATTTTGGTAAAGAATTATTCAAATCAAGGAGCAAAACACAAAGCTGCAGTCTTAGCTGAGGTCACCTGTTACAATTTTCGAGAAAGTGCATTGGAAGGAAATCTCTCTTTGCATTGTAGTATTGTTACACACTGGATCTCTAAACTTGAAGTCCCATGTGATATCAATATCTGAACTTCTTGGGCTCAATGTGCTGGAAATATCTATCCCCTAAAGAAAGGAAAGGAAGAGATTTCACTGAAGATGAATCCTGCAGGGGACTGTGGGTGGGACTCCAGCCCTTATGACCTCAGGTCCTGTGAAAAAGGCTGCTGTTCTACCCAATTCCTGAGCACAAAGAAAAACAAAAATACCCCTTCAAAATCTTCTCTTTATAGAAGATATTTTCAGATTTGCATTTCAGATAACTTCAAGTTCTTTTACACAGAGATGAGATATGTATAAAACTGTCACTTTGGTGAAGCATTAGAGAAAAGTTAATATAATTTTAGAATCCTATCTACCAGAGTATTAATAGCATCCCTTCCCGCTCCTCCCCTTTGACCAATTATCTGCTCTGGTTAAATGAAAACTTTCAGTGATTCTTTGGACTACATTTTATACCATAAGGAAAGCAGAATCTGTGGATTTGACACAGAGAAAGTCTTGATTTTTAACTTCACTTGATTTTTACTTTCACTAAGGAAGTGAAAGTAGTTATCATAAAACACAAATCAGAGGCAAAAGTTGGACAAAATTCACTTCCTCATCTTTTATTCTGTCCTCTTACTTCCGTTAGGGCTGTCCCTTAGCCCACTTCCTAAAGTATCAGGAGACACTAATTTCTGTGATGAATGAAGATTTTGAGTAGAACTTGGATGGCCACAAAGTACATTCCCTTTCTTGCTATATTTCATCATCACAAAATGTATCCTCAACCTATAGATGAAGAAGTTGAGGTTCAGACGGATCATATTACCTCAAACATGTGGGCCAACTGGAACTGAAAAACTTTCTAATTTCATTTCCTGTCTTTAGAATAGTATTTGAGGTTAAAGAGGTTAGCAGTGGCAGGCATCTCAACTTTTTTGTAAATATACTTTCTTCTTTGTCACAAGTTCTGTAACTCCCAGAGTTCCTAAACTATGATTGAAAATCAAAGGAAGATAAAAGCCATCTATGATAAGCCCACAGCCAATATATCTTCAACAGAGAAAAGCTTAAAGCCTTTCCTTTGAGATCAGGAACAA
>NW_004567105.1:37717714-37720707 GCF_000260355.1 Condylura cristata
AGTAGCAAATTATCCCGGGCAATTACAGCCAAGAGTAAGGATAAGGTGGTGGGTAAGGTTCTGAAAGATACAGGAGCTATAGAAAATCAGGACAGCAGGCTAAACCCTGAAATAACCCACCGCCTAAATTGATACACCCGAGCCCAGAGACTGGAGGAACAAGATGACAGTGCCCTCTATGGGTTGGAGGAACTAATTACACCAGGAGAAGACCCATTGTAGTACCAGCCTGGATTGCTCTGTGTGTATGTGTGTGTGTGTGTGTGTGTGTGTGTCTTGTCCCATAAAGATAATGTCTAAACAGAAGAGAGAAACTTACCGATTCTCAAAACCTGAACAACCAGCTAATACTTTACAAACATTTGGGAATAACTAACATCTTAAAAGAAAATTCAACAAATAAAATATCCTGAAGACTCGGCATGAAAAGAATTCACAGAATTTTACAATAAGTATAAAAAAATCTCTGATAGGATGCAGGGTATTAAAACTAAAACATTCGCTGAAAACTGTAAAAAGTAAAAATTTGATAGTTAAAGTAGAAAGTCAGTTTGGGGGCTAAATAGTAGGATGAACACAAAATACCTAAGTACAAATATTTATGTCCACTTACAGGATGATAGGAGATCCAAACTAAGAGACATTCTGGAAATAACGACACAAATCCTTCAAAACTACGAAGATCATAAAAATAAAAAGTGCTTAAGAAAATGTTCCAGATTGAAGGACATTAAAGAAACATGACAATTAAATGCAATGTATAATTCTGGATTGGCTATGAGGTGGGGAATTACTAGAAGGAATATTAAAAGGAAAAACTTGAATATATACAATAGATTAGATAATACCTACTACTATGTAGTATATATTCTATTGAATATATACAATAGATTAGATAATACTACTACTATGTAGTATAATGGTGTTAAATATCCTGGTTTTAACAATGGTGCTGTGGTTATGTAAGACAATTTTCTTTTTCTTAGAATATTCCCATTGAAACATATTGGTAAAAAAAGATGTGATCACTATGAATGCACACACACACACTGCTAAGATCATACTGATCGTGTATATACGTGTGTGTATACGCACACACACAGTAATTGCAATATAACTTTTTTTTTTGAATTTTTTTTTACAGATTTATTTATTTGTGCATACAGAACTGGGGTACAGGCCAGAGGCTCAGGGGCGGTGAGAGGCTTCACCAGAGACAGAGTGGGGAGCAGAACAGGCAGATCGACGAAGTACACTGCTGAGGGGAGCAGCGGGCAGGTCAGGAGAGGTCTGCCACGCCATGGGGTCACCTCCGGGGCAGGCGGGAATCAAACTCATGTGGAAGTGGCTTTAGCTTCTCAGTGCTGTGCTTTAACCCGCTGCGCCACCAGGGAGGACCCTGCAATATAACTTAAAGTCACTTTTCTGAAAAAGAAAATATTCTACTTGGAACCTAGTGGGTATCCGTATTACTGTTTTTTTAAATTTAGAAATATTATGTTATGAATTCCTCAATCATGTATTCTCTATGTTCTCCCTTTCTAGAACCCCTATTAAAAGGCTATGGACATTTCTAAGTCATTTTTCATACTTCTCTTTTATTGTTATTAGCAGTCAACTCTTACCCCTACTCTCTCCTCCCTATCCTTCAGTCTTCAACAACCCCAAATCTACTTTGTGTTTCTTTAGATTTGTCTATTCTGTACATTTCACATACATGGTATTTTGTGATACATAACAACCTTTCATAACTGTCTTCTTTCATATAGAATGAATAAAAGCTTGTGCTTTCAAGATTTATCCATCTTATAGTATATATTAATATTTTGTTCCTTTTACAGCTAAATACTAACCCATTGTACAGATCTTTTGTTTCCACTTTTACTATTTTGGGTAGTGTTGCTATGAATAGTCAGGTAGTTCTTCAATGTGAACATGTGTTTTCATTTTTCTTAGGAGCAGATTTCCTGGGGCTTATGGTCACACTATGTTTCATCTTTAGTCAGAATTTCAGGCCAGGATGATCTTGGGATCTCTCAAGAGACAAGACTGGTTAGCAAGGGAAGTTAGAGTACATCCTATTCTCCTCCTCATTTCTGCAATATAACAACTTAATTTTGGTTCTGCAGTACTAAAACATCATCTATTGCTCTCATCTGTCTTTAATTCCTTGGACTTATGCCATAAAGATTTTTCTACTCCTGCTTCTTTTGATTTGATGCTGAGCAAATGAGTTTCATCATGCTCTCTCCTAAGATTCAGGCTCATTCCATGAACATTTATTGAAAGGCATTTTACTTACTACTCTGAAAAGAGCATCTCTCCACCTATGGGTATATGACTTCTCAGAACACTTCTGCCTATTCACTATTTCGACTGATTCCTCCTCTTTTAAAGAGGTCTCATATTCTGCTTAGAGAAGTGACTATACCTTTGACTTTTGCTAGCTTGTTTTGTTGCTTGGGAAACTCAAAAATTCTAACCAACAAAAAATGGACTTTGTTTCCAAAGAATGGAGCCCCTACTAAGATCCAATTTATGAACAACTGCCTTAAAAAGTAATTTGGTACCTTTGTGATCAGTCCTCATCATTAGTATTGTGTGCAAAAATTTTCTCTCAACCAGTGGAGTCTTCTTGTTTTGTGTAGTATCTCTTTTGCTGTACAGAAGCTTTTTAAAAATTGATGTAGTCCCAGCTGTTCATCCTTTCTTTCACTATCCTTGTAAAAATTAACATCAACTAACAACTATAAACCAGAGACATTCTACAGGGGGAGGAGAGGAGACCAGGATAAAAATTGGGGCAGGATGAGCACACGGGACTATGGTGATGGCACATGGCTGAAGTGGTGGTAAGAAGTCCATGGGAATTACAACTGAGATGGAAAAAGTAAAAAATGAAGAATGATATTATATATATATATATTTATGATATTATATATATGATTATTATGTCATACATTATGATATCATATTATAATATATTATCACAT
>NW_004567105.1:37721022-37726020 GCF_000260355.1 Condylura cristata
TCTCTCAACATTTGTGTTAATCCTGCCAAGAATCCAGTAACTGCATCTAATTATAAAAAATGTAAGACAAATACAACATGGGGGATATTCTACCAAATAAAATAAAATGTCAGGGCAATAAAAGTCAAGGAAAAGCTAAAGAATACTGTTCCAGATAGAAAGACACAACTTCATATAATACATGACCTGAGATTGAATCTTATAGTCATAAGGAACATTATTTGTATAATAGGTAAATATAATAGTTTCTGAGAATCAGGTGGTAGTAATGCATTAGTGCTCATTTCCTGGCTTAGATACATGCATTTTAGTTGTGTAGATGAATATTCTTGATCATAGGAATTACACTATACAGTATTTGAGAGCAATGGGGCGTCAAGAGGAAAACTTAAGTTCAGATGATGGTCATAGTGGGGAGGGTTCTTGGCAAAAATAAAGAAATTGACATCTGATATTGAATAAGTGACTCATTTAAGAGGTCTGCCAATATTGATTGATGATGTCTAGTATGGGAGTATGGGTATGGGCTGTTATTATTCATGCAATAGATTTCTGATCCTCAAATAATCACTGTCTAACTTTGTGGCTGGCCTTGTTGGTAGCTTGCCCAATTGTCCTTCCTCCCTCCCTTCCTTCTCAATAGGTCGCCAATTTCATTGCGATACACATAGCTGGTCTAATTTCAGTTGTTCTCAGTGAATCATGATTTGAGCATGGGCATGTCACAAATAAATAAAGAGGATCTGCTGGAGTAGAAGCAGGGGTGTTTCAGGAGAGATTTTCCTTCTAACAACTAGACCCATAAACTGGAAATGTTCTCTTTCTGTATGATGTGGTCATGTCTATGTTTAACATGATAATGTGGTTGACTGTAAATAGTAAACTTCTATTTACTTTTGTCCTCTGTCTGTTATGTAATAGATTTTACTTATTATTTAAATACTACGTATGTTTACTGTATAATTATATGTGTATATTAAGTAATGTTTTTATATCTTCTATAAGTATATATTTTATTAACTAGCATATAATTAATCTGACACACACACTATATATAAATCTCTATTGATATGCTATGGATTCTTTCTTTCTTTCTTGTTTCTTGATGTGGGCCTGCATTGCTATATATTTTCCTCTTGTTACTGCTTTTGCTGTATTATTTCCATACATTCAATGTGTCCTCTTTGTCATTTGTCTCAACGTGTTTTTTTAATTTCTTTTTTGATTTCATTATCTATTAATATATTTGACTTAAAACCATACTTACAAATTTGGAAGTGACTTAGAAATCTTAGAAGTCATTTGTTTTCTAATATGATACCTTCATTTATTTTAAACTTAGACAAGTGAAACACCTCATCCAAGGCTAAAGCGTAGTATTAAATCTTGCCGAAATTCAAGAATCAAGTCCTTAGATTCCTTTGTCAGCCCATCATGCTGACTGTTTATCTCTTAAAAAAAAAAAAAAAAGGAGTTCAGGGCCCTCCCTGGTGGCGCAGCAGGTTAAAGCACAGCACTAAGAAGCTAAAGCCACTTCAGCATGCGTTGGATCCCTGCCCGGGAGGTGATCCACATAGCACGGCAGACCTCTCCTGACTCACCCAATGCTCCCCTCAGCAGTGTACTTCCTCACTTGGCCTTTCTGCTCCCTACTCTGTCTCTGGTGAATCCTGTCACTGCCCCTACACTGGCCTGTACCCCAGTTCTGTATGCATAAACAAAAAAATCTTTTTAAAAAAAAGTTCAAAAGATGCCCAAGACATCTGATTGAAGAAGCACCCGGCATCAAATTGCAGACAGGGAGTGACTGAGTTTCAAGCAGTGAGAGATTCCCTCAGTTATGGGAACTTGCATTCCCAGAGATGGTCCCTACCCAGATCCACAGAATTGACACAGCACTTTCACAAGAAACCTTCAGCATTTATCCAATTTAAGTAAATATGGTGATAATATTTTCCCCTCATGTATCCACAAGTATTCAGTGAACTAGGTTCAGACATTCAGACATTATTTCACATTGGAAATTTTACAGAAAGAAATTTTCATCTCCTCAGAGGTAATTTTTAAGAGTAAAAACATGAATATTTCCTCTCTCACAAGGAGACCGATTGAAAACAAAGCAACAAAGTACATGTAAAGTACAAGCCACCTTCTACAGTGTGTGGCTTTAAAAGTTGTCTTCTATATTTGAATTTGAATGGCATTGCCATTTTAACCACTGTTGGTAATGGTTTTGTCTTGGATTTTGGGTCTTTTTATATCTTTGTAAATGGAGCACTGTGTTTACAAACATAAGGGCTTCTCTGAATATTTTGTTTTCCAAATACAAAGAACTGATGATGCACATTTTTTACATTACCACCCACCCAAAACAAAATACCTTGTATCTCTGTGCTAAGTACATTGTAATTAATCATTATAGAGTAATATAATCCTAAATTGAAAAATAATCGTTGGGAAAAAGTTAATAGAAATTGTATCCACATTGTATTGTTGTTTTAATAGCTTAATTTGCAAAGAGAGCAATTATAATAAATCGCCTCTCAAAAAAACTGATTTACAGGATGTTTTCCTTCATGAAGACAGCGCCACCATCTGGAATTCTACAGTTTGTACAGTGAAAGAATCAAAAGGTTATGTGTTGTGTTAACTGGCAGAAAAGTGGGTTGTCTCTTCCTGAGAGGTTTTAAGGTAAAAATAATACAGAAACCGCATTTTATTGTTAAGTTAGAAATAGCTGTGTTCTCTCCTTCCAACACCACAAGGGATTATGACAGTTGTTTTGTACAGAGATAAGTTGACTTTATTTCTTTTATAGCGAATGTTACTGTAAAATTAACATTTCAACAGGGACTAATGTTTTAGTCCTCCTGCCTATACATTTTCTCCATAATAAAAAATTTTTTAAAATTTATTTATGTATACATACAAGAGCTGGGGTACAGACCAGAGATGTGGGGATTGAAAGGATTCACTCCTCACAGAGTGGGAAGCAGAACTGGCAGATGGAGTGAAATGCACTGCTGAGAAGAATGCAGGCAAGACAAGAGAGGTCTGCTGCACCTTGTGAGTCACCTCCCCAGCTGTGGATCGAATTTGTGCTGCAGTGGTAGCTTCACAGTGCTGGGCTTTAACCCACTGAGCCATCAGGGAGGGCCCTAAAAATATCTAAGTTAAGTAAGTTTGATATTCCAATTGCTTATTTTTTTTCAAGAATAGAAAATAAGGGGGGAAACCCTCTATTGATAAGCCAACTCTCTAACTATTGAGAAGTTTGTGAGAGAATGTAAAGCACAATATAAGTGTACATATTGTTACCAATGTGCCAATTTAAGGAGCAGTTAATAGTATATATAAAGATATCAAGTACAGCACTCTACGTAATAGTGTTACTCCACAGTATATAAAATCATGCATAATTTAAGTTCTTCAAAAATGGAAACACTGTACAAAATTTGTTTAAAATCCCTGCTCTTCTCATGAATGGAACAAAGCAAATTATCCAAGAGTCAAAAATCACATCCAACACTCGAAACAATCATTTTCTTGTATTGTCGTATCAGGATGTTTTAATCAATGGCTTTATTGCCATTGTTTTCCATAAATTAGTCTTAAAAATGGAACATTTCAGTTCCATTCAGTTGCCAAAATTGGTCTCATCCTGCACCAAGCCATGTGCATCCTCTTAATGGAGCCAAGAACAATTGTGCTTCCTGGAAAACAAAAGCAGAGATTCTCCGGTTATGTCCAGTGAGCATGACAGACAAACGTGCTTTTATATCTATGCCTAATGTCACTCTTGCATGGCAATTTTTTGGTCTGTGAATATGTGCCCAATTAGCTCCCTTGATAATCTTTTCTCCTTTATCACATCATTCTCATGAGATTTGACTTAGCAGCAAACAGCTACTCAGCACTTGAAGTATACCACCCTAGCTCTAAGTGTTTCACATGGATTCACTGTTCATTGCCCTCACTCCCATTACAACCCTATAAAATAGACAGTATTGCCTTCTCCATTTTTGCAGATGAGGAAGCTGAGATCTGGAGAAGGTGAGTAAATTTGCCCAAGGTCACAGAACTATTCAGAGGATCCCAAAACAGGAAGTGTGCCATGCCCTAGTGCTAAACGTTCAAATATTCCTCCTCAACCAGTGTATGACATCAGGGTCAACAGTGAGCTTTGGAATTGGCTAATACTTACACATTTTACTAATTTGAACCAAGCTTACTTTATTTTAGAGTGAATACCAAATGAAATTTTTAAGCTCTTCCCCCATATGTATTAACATCTGTTTTTGTTTATACATATTGAAATTACTCTCTTCAAGAGTTATTCATTACTCAATAGCAATTAAGGGTCAACTGTACAATTTCTAAAATACTAACTAATAAAAAATCACTAGTGAAAATGGCCTATTACCCCCCTACCCAAGAAAAAAAACCAGAATCAATATGTGTTGGTGAGGGTGAAAGTTTCTCAAAATAGTAAAAACCGATTGGCATATATAATCGAGGAATTCCACTTGGTATCTATTGGAAGAATGTGAAAAGACTACTTTCAAGGGATATATGTATTTCTATGTTCATGACAGCAGTGTTTATAATAGCTAATTCTTGTTAACAATCAAAGTGCGCAACAAATACTGAATAGATAAAGAAGATGTCATATTGGGCCCTCCCTGGTGGTGCCAATGGGTTGAATCACAGCACTATGAAGCGATTTGCAGCCACTGCAGCACAAGTTCAAGCCCTGGCCAGGGAGGTGACCTACGTGGTACAGCAGACCTCTCCTGTGTCCCCTGCTGCTCCCCTCAGCAGTGGATTTCAGTACATCTGCCTGTGAATTCTCTCTCCCCCCACACCTCTAGTCTGTGCCCTAGTTCTTATATGCATACATACAAATCTTTAAAAAGAATGATGTCATATCTATACACAATGGAATACTATCCAGCTATTAAAGTAAAAAAGATGAGGGGCCCTCCCTGGTGGCGCAGC
>NW_004567105.1:37726400-37727179 GCF_000260355.1 Condylura cristata
AAATCTTGCTATTTTCAACAACATGTCTGGAACTGGAAGGTAAACAAAGTAAGTCTGAAGGAGATAGGCTCAAGATGAATGATAAATAACAATGCAGAAATAACATTGAAAAAAGATGCAGATGAGATCCTTAGAATAGTCTCAAAAATGTAAAACAAAATATACATATTTTGCTTGTATGTAAACAGGATTTCTAACAGTGCCTCTGGAGTGAGGTCGTAAATCAACATACTTCAGTATTTATATTTTTCAATTGAAATACCAGCGAATGCTAGAGAAAGGAAGAATTCAGGCTTCCATGAGCAAAGCACTGTATTTGGAGCAAATATACTTAATTCCTTGTCCCTGCCATGAAGGAAACTGCCACTTGTTATGGAAAAGGAGCCACACACACGTGCAGGCTTAAGGGAAAGCAGGCATCTGTGTGCTGGGAGCACTTGGTAGCCAAGGACGAGGAAAAAACTGCAGGGCTTAGCAGAGAAGGCGGGAGAGTGTTATAGTAGACATGGGGGGTTTCATGGAGGCCACATAGCAGTTCAAAGAGTGGGTTTTGGACCTTGTTTCCCTTGATTCTAGTTTGGTAGCAGCAATAATTTATCACGTGATATAGCCTAAGTTACTCAGCTTCTGCTGGGTTTCCTAAATTGGTGATAATAACAGTATTTATTTCATCATGTGGTGGCAAAGTTAAAAGAATTAATATATGTGTACAAGGAGTGCCTGCCACACAAATCACTCTGTATTTACTACAGCAATTGATGTGAACAGGATAAAGGTAA
>NW_004567105.1:37727617-37750635 GCF_000260355.1 Condylura cristata
CATTCATTTATTATTTTATTATTTTAATCATTTACTATTTTAACCACAAAAAAAAATTATTTATTTTAGTTTCTGAAGATGACACCAAAGGCAATCCCTTGAAAAGGTGATGGATTGAGGGGCCCTCCCAGATGGCACAGCACGTTAAAGCACAGCACTAAGAAGCTAAAGCCACTTCTGCACGAATTCAATCCCTGCTCCAAAGGTGGTTACCATGGCGGAGCAGACCTCTCCTGACCCGCCTCCCTCCCCCCCCCACTGCTCCCCTCAGCAGTGTACTTTGTCAGTCAGTCATTCTGCTCTCCAAACTGTCTCTGGTGAATACTCTCACCACCCCTGCACCTCTGGCCTGTACCCCATTGCTGTATGCATAAGTAAATAAATCTTTAAAAAAAAAAAAAAAAGGTGATGGATTGAGCGACATTAAAACAACAAGCTTCCGGGGCCCTCCTTGGTGGTGTAACAGGTTAAAGCACTATGAAGCTGTCAGCAGCTACTGCAGTGGGAGTTTAGTGCTGGCCAGGGACCAAACATGGCACAACAGACCTCTCCTGTCTCACCTGTCTCACCTGCTGCTCCCCTCAACATTGTGTTTCAGTATATCTGCCTATTCTGCTCCCTACTCTGTCTCTGGTGGATCCTCTCACCCGCCCCTCCAAATATCTGGCCTGTACCCTAGTTCTTGTATGCATAAATAAATCTTTAAAGAAAAAAAAAGCTTCTTTAGCACACACACACACACACACACCACTATAATCAAAAAAATTTTAATGAGGAAATGTTTGACTTCCCTGGTGGTCAAACATATGCAAATTAAAAAGAATAATGATGTTTCATGTAAATGATAGCTAAAGAAACACTTGTCTGCAGTGCTGATCCAAGTAGAAATTAGAAAATGTTTTCTGGAGAGAAATTTGGCATTGTTTCTGAACCTTTAAAATGCCTTTGACTTAAAATTTACAATCAGGAATTTATCTTAGGGAAGTAATGACAGGTGCAAAAGTCAAGATAGCAATGCCAGGGCAGTGGAAAATTAGAAGCAACTTAAAATAGCCATCACTAGGAAAATGGTAACTTACAACACATCAGATAAGAAATACCACTCTCAGTGATTGTATAGTTCTTTGTTTACTAGTATGGAAAATAACAAGATTTATTTTAAGTGGAAAAAGTCAGGTTGTAAAAGGGTATGATTAGAATCACAATTTCTATAAAAATATTTATGGGTATGTAACAATTCTACTCCTAGGAATCTACCCAAAAGCACATAAAAACAATAATTTGAGGAAACCCGCACTCCTACGTTTATTGCAACACTATTTACAATAGCCAGGGTGTGGAGCTAAATGCCCCAGAACAGAGGAATGGATCAAGAAGATGTGGTCTATGTTATTGCACAATGGAATACTACTCAGAGATCAAAAAAGATAAACTCGTGTCATTTGTAGCAAAATGGATGGAGCTGGAAGATTATGCTCAGTGAAATAAATCAGAAGTCAAAAGGAGAAAGTAAAATACCAAGTGGCTCACTTATAGGAGGAATATAGGGAAACTAAACAAAGGATCAGGGAAAAAGACAAAACTAGCAAGCTGACCAGAAGTCTAAGGCACCCAGTAGGGGAGGGGGAAGGAGAATGCGCACAACAGGGGAGAGAAGATCACAAGGGACATGGTGACAGTTCACAGGTGCTGTGGTGGTGGGAAAATTATGAGGATGACACCAGAGCAGAGAAATCAATTATTGTACAGAAATGAACAACAATGTAAGAAAATTTTTTAAAAGTAAATAAATAAAGGGAAAAAACCACTTATGGGTATATGCACAGAAAAAGCCTGAAAAATAAATACCATTAAAATGTTAACTCTAAAAGACACAAAACACTGATTGAAAAAGATACCTGCACCCCCATGTTTATTGCTGCTTTATTTACAATTGGAAAAACATGGAAGCAGCCCAAATGCCCAAAAGCCCAAAAGTATATGACTGGATAAAAAAGATGTGGTACATATGCACAATGGAATATTACTCAGCAACCAAAAAAGAGAAACACATGTCTTTTGGCAGCAACATCGATGGAGCTGGAAAAGATCATGCTTAGTGAGATAAGCCAGAAAGAGAAAGAAAAATACCGGATGGTTTCACTCATAGCAGGAGTATAATGGACCAGGCGAGAAAATAACAAGAATAATGAACAACCATATATCAGAGACATTTTGTGGGGGTGGAGTGGGGAATGGGATCAAAAATGGGGGGGGTGGGGAGGGAAGTGCACGGGATTATGGTGATGGCACACGGGTGACTTGGTGATGAGAAACCCGTGGGGATTACAATTGAGGTGGGAAAAAAATGTACAAAATGATGTAAAAATAAACTGTTATATAAAAAAAAAGTTAACTCTTAGTTACCATATAGTAAAATAACAGGTGTTTTACATCTTCTTTATAAATTTCTGCATTGTTCACACACACACATTTACAGTGAGTAGTTATTACTTTCACAGCAATTATTTTAAATGGAAATATTCTATTGGGGAATCAAAAAAGAAGCAGATTTTAAAAGGAAGTGTGACTGTCACCTCCCTGTCACATTAGCTCTGCCAGAGACTTCTGTATGTGTTTGGTGGACAGAGCAGTGAATGCAGAACTGGGAGAAATTATTTTTACTACAAATGCAAGTATTTGACACCAGAACTTAACCTTCCCTGACTCATTTAAATAGAACCATTTTAGGGAGTTTTTCCACTAAGTTTCAGCAGGAAAGGGTTCATAACTTCCCTAATCATCAGGTATTTTAAAGGTTTGCTGACTGGAACATGTTCTTTTTGAGTGCACCATAAATAGACTCATGAACTACACAGGGAGTCTCTCCCTCGAAGTCTCGGCCTCTCCACTCAGTAAATATTTATCGAGTCCTGATATGCGCCAGATACAGTCATTCCCCTTAAAAGGTTTAATTTCTAGCAAAAGACAAATGAGTAAACAGCACAGTAACCTTTCATAGGTGCTATGGTAACAATAAGAGACATGTAAACATTTTTATATAATATATAGAAAGTATCGTCTTTTGCTCAACTATAGTACATTATGCTGGCATTGTTTATTAAATTGTTCGCCTTTTTTTTTTACAGAAATAAAAGTTCTCATTTATCAACAATCTATTTCTGGACTCTTCTGTTCCAATGACCTATCTATTTTTATGTCAACACCGACTTTTTATTGCTGTAACCTTTATAGCTATCTTAATAATTTTAAACAGGGTGACATTATATTTAGGAATGTGGGCTTACACTATGGAAAGCTGTGTGGAAGTTCCTCAGAACACTAAAAATGGCTCTACCATATTAACCAGTGATTCTACTGCTAGGAATCTACTTAAAGGACACAAAAACACTAATTCAAATGGAAACCTGCATTCCAAGATGTGGGAACAACCCAAATGTCCCCAAAATAGATGAATAGATAAGAAAGTTGTGGTATAGTTACACAATGGAATATTACTCAGCGATCAAAAAGACAAACTCATGCCATCTGTGGCAACATGGATAGAACAGGAAGAATGATGCTTCCCGAAATTAATCAAAAGGAAAAAAAGATAAACAGTGGATGGTCTGATTTACATGTGGAAGCTAGAGAAACCAAACAAAGGGTCAAGAAAAAGTCAAAATTAGCAAGCTGACCATAGATCTGAGTCCTACAGCAAAGGAGGGGGTGGAATTTTATTTGGATTGCATGGGAGAACCAAAGGACTTTTAAAAATGATAGGGGAAAAAAAATCTAAATGGAAATTGAGCATAGTATATGAACAGAAAATTCACATAATAGGAATTGTACAGTCCAAAAGCATGAAAAGTGATTTAATTCCCATGTAATCATGCAATTTAAATAAATTAGATCATTTTTTCATCCTAGATTAGCAAAACTTTAAATGCCGAAGAAGCTATCAATTTGTTCACCATCTTCACAAAGAACAAACACTTATTTTTTAATTACTGAAACATGAGTCCCCATGTATCACTGATGTGTGATTCCTAGAAGCTTTTGAAAGTTAAGTTGGCATATAAATTAATATTTAAAATCCATGTAATCTGACTCAGCCAATAGATTCTCAGGAGCCCATACCAAACACATAAAGTTACACTCAACAGTTACGAAATACACAAAAAAGAAAGAATGAAGTGAACACAGGGGCCTCCCTGGTGGTGCAGGGGTTAACAACACAGAGCTATCAATTATTTTCTTATTGTTAAACATTCAATTTGTGTTCACAAGTGCTCAGAAGCACCCGGAACAGGGAAAGTAGTCAGTAAGTGCTGCCTGTGATTATTGGAACAACCTAGCAAAGCACACCATAATTTTCTTGCTTCTTTTCTAGTTTTACTTTTTCCAGACTGACTTTAAACATTCTACCCTCACCCCCCACAAATTCTTAGGATTCCAATGCACATATGCATAGAATATGTTTCTGGAAGCGATTATAATAGATTTGTAATTGTGGTTTCCTCTATGGAGTAGTCTGGAACAATTGAATATTTTCACATTTGCATTTATTATTTCAAAAAATCAAAATCTCTTCTGAATTTCTTTATAACACTTTTGGGTTGTAATTTGAACTATGTTCATATATAGGCAAGATAGACTTTATGTTTTTAAATGAGAAGTTGGGTTCAACTGAAGGACAGTCTGAGTGAGGAATGTTAAACTTCGTGAAGCAGGAGCATCTGCCTAGACCTTGCAGAAGTGTGGGAGTTTTCTGCAGAGGAGAGTGCTGAGGACGTTCCAGGCATTGGGCAAGGCTGTTAATGGAAACAGGGAGAAATGAACCAGCACTGCTTAGTGCAAGGAACTGATGGAGAAGGGAGAAGTACCAGCACTCAGCACGAGCTAGTGCCAAGTCCTGGGTTGTGAGAGGAATGGATGGGGTGGAAGAATGATCCTTTCTTCCTTCCTCAGGGAACTTCAGCTTGTGACAGAGGGCAAGGCAGAACTGAGATAGTGAGCCAGGTTAACCTGCATTCTCTGCAGGCGCCAAGGGGTAGCTGGTGTCTGGTGCACTGGCAAGTCAGAAAGAGGACTCAGTTGGGACCACCCACAGGGTGCCAGCTTGGCCTCTCCAGCAGGGAGGACTTCTCAGATGGCAGCCAAGGCCTCCGTGAGACAAGGTTGCTTGGCCCTTTGTGACACAGTCTCAGAAATCACACACCATTTACAAATCTCCCCCAGGTTCAGGGAAAGAGGCTTAAATGTCATCTCTTAAAGAAAGGTGGGTATAGAGAGTTTGAAGCTTTATTTTAAAACTGCCAGAGGGATGGAATCCATTGGAGGATAGAAGAACATGTGCCAGCTCAACCAGCCTGGCTCTATCTTAGCTCCCAGAGGCGCCTCTGAAGACTGGCGTGGGAAGAAGAGGGCAGTTCACCCAAGAAGGGGGAGGATTGCTCCCCTTCTACCTGTTTACTCATATGTGCCAACTGTTTGTAAAAATGAATTAAAGGAAAAATTTGGTCTCCCTTCTTATTTAGTGTGAGAGATGTGCCTGAATCTAGATGCATGCTTCCAGATCACCTTCCTTTACGCAGCCATGACAATTTGAAAATAATTACACTGGGTTTTCATATAAGTGCTTAATATTGCTTAATAGCCATTAAGCAATAATGTGACTAAGTTAATATTTCGTGGCTCTGTGTGTGTGTGTGTGTGTGTGTGCTTCCTTTCCATTTGGTATATAACCTTGGAAAAGGTCTATACCACAGAATTGCGGAGAAAGGATTTTTATTTATTTATTTTTTTAAAGGTTTATTTGTTCATACAGAACTGGGGTACAGGCCAGAGGTGCCGGGACGGTGAGAGGCTTCACCAGAGACAGAGTGGGGAGCAGAACAGGCAGATCGATGAAGTACACTGCTGAGGGGAGCAGCGGGCGGGTCAGGAGAGGTCTGTCACGCCATGTGGTCACTTCCGGGGCAGGCGGGGATCGAACTTATGCGGAAGTGGCTTTAGCCTCCCAGTGCAGTGCTTTAATCCACTGCGCCACCAGGAGGGCCGGAGAAAGGATTTTTAAATTTGGAATCTTAGTCGTTTTTTTTTCCTTTTGCTCCCACTAACCTGGTTTAATTACAAAGTGCTGCTCTGAACTAGAGAATTGCTTTCATGATGGACAGGGCCAGATGTGTGAGTGAGAAGTCCCTTATTTTACACACCAGAGAGGAATTTTGACTTTGCCCCTCCTTCACCCTTCTTAAAGAGGACAGCCCTGCTTAAGAACAGCACTGGCATTAGCTTCCCTTGCTGTCTCAGGCTGTATTTTTTCAAGATTTACTTTCAGTTACTTATGCATGCGAAGACTGAGTGCAGGCTAGAGATCCTGGAGGCAAGAAGCCTCAGCAGAGACAGGGTGGAGCACAGAACAGACAGGAGAGGTCTGCTGTGCCATGTGGGTCAGCTCCCTGGTATGAGGCGAGGGGCGACTGGTTCAGGCTCCAGTGGCTGGCTATAACTTGACAGCGCTGAGATTTTCAGCCCTGTGCCACCACGTAGGCCCCCTCTTAGGCTGCATTTACTCAGATTTCAGTTGGAAAGAGAAGTGAGACAACTAAGCAAGAAGTGGACCGAATCTAAAGGACATCTGAAATGGGGCTGGGAAAAAAAGGAAAATTAAGAGCTCTCTCCAGTTTGGAAATAGTGGTTTCATTAATATTCACACCAAATCTGGATTGGGCTAAGACCGCCTTCCCAAAGAACTCAGCCTATCTTGTAAGGTCCTTTAGCAGCCTACAGCATTCCTAAGGAGGGTCTTGCACCCATTTAAGAACCAGTCTGGGTCACCACTTGCACTGGTGTCTAGAACACCATTTCTTGTAGCATTTTTGAAGTTCCCTAGATAGTGTTTCAAATGGCAGAACTAGACAGAGGGATGACATGAAGAAGGTATACAATGGTGTGTGCTGCTTCTCCCGGCTTCTTGCAGGCCAGGCCATCCTCTGGCCACTCCTCTAGCCTCAATCACTCCAGGGTTAGCGGTCCCTGTTGAAATGCAAATTACTGCCCAGTTGCCAGGACTGCTGCTCCAGGCATCCACCTTCACCCTGTTCTTCTGCCATGGCCCTGACAGCAAGAGGCACACTGTTCTGTTAGAGATGATCTGGGGAGTCACCTGAACTTCAGGGCAAGAAAATCTCAGTTCACACACGGATCCACGGATCCTGGGAAAGTGGAGCAAGTTTAGAGTCTATTGCCACACTCTATAGGGACAAAAAGTCCTTCCATTCATCAGTTCTTTGGCTGAATTTGGCTCCTTGGACCACCTGCAGCATGGTTTCTGTCATGTTCCCCTTCATACTGCAAATACATCACACACACACACACACACACCCCAAATATGTATGAGTATGTCTGCATTCCAATGTAAACACATCTCACTCTTTTATGTGGACAGGGTAGGTTCTAAGAGGATGATGTGCAAATGAGCTGTGTACTCCTCTGCAATTACTATCCCCACTCTTAAGTATCCTGACCCTACTATTCCTTATCTATTCCACGTTCAGATTGTGAGCTGCAATACAGAAGTATGAGCCAAATCTTTGGTCACCAATACCTTTTATATTCTCAGTACCCAGCATGGTCCCTCGGCACGTGGCAGGTGTCCATAAAATGTGTGGAATAACTGACAAGAGGGGAATTCAGAAGTTTCTCCTAAGTCTAGACAACAAGAATTTCAATTCTCCAAATGTCAACACTTCTCTTTAATAGCAACAATTTAAGAATTTCTTGGCCCTTCCTGGTGGTGCAAGGGGTGAGGATGCAGCACTGCAAGCTAGCCGGATCCACTTCAGTGCTAGTTCAATCCCTGGCCAGGGAGGTGACGCACATGGCGCAGAGACCTCTCCTGACCTGCCTGCTGTTCCCCTCAGCAGTGTACTTTATCGATCTGCCTGTTCTGCTCCCCACTCTGTCTCTGGTGAATCCTCTCACCACCCCTGCAACTCTGGCCTGTACCTAGTTTTTATTTCAAAAAAATAAAAAATATATAATTTCTTTGTAAAATGATAATGTATCTTATTTTATGGGCATACAATTACAGAAGACAACAAAATCAGCTAGAACTTCAAGTTCTTCCTCTCTGAAATATGGGGTTTCCATAGTCTGTTCTGTTTCTTCTCTGAAACAGCAATGTTTTATGTATTATCCGCATCTTCTGACAAATAAGGTTTTTTTCTTTGAAGTAAAGAAGTGAGGAGCCTAAGACAGATTAGGTCTGAAAGAAGAGTTACATGTCCTAGAGGAGAAAACTTTGAGTATGGAGGTCTCCCTGGTAGCCTATGGGTCAAAGCTCATCCCTGTCACCACTAAGACCTGAGTTCCATCTGAGGCCAGGGAGCTGACCCACACAGGGTACAGCAGACCTCTCCTCACCCCCCCCCCACTGCTTCCCTCAACAGTGGATTTCATTAGATCTGCCTGTCCTGCTCTCCCCACTCTGTCTCTGATGAACCTGCTCACCCCTCACACTTCTGGTTTGCACCCCAGTTCTTCTATGCAAAAAAAAAAAACTTAGAGTATGAAGAAACATTTACTTTTGATTATAAATGAGCGACCCAGAAATTTAACGCAAGTTATATACAAATCAGAGTCTATTATTAAAAGCAACATAGATTCCCTATAAGCAGTTCTACCTCTAACAACACTGTTGTAGTAAAATAACAATAATCATATACATCTCTGCCAAAATTGTATCAGTCTGATATTTTTTGGTGGGACTGGGGGATGAGACATTCCCTCAAATAAAGTGCATCAAACAAACTAAATGCATTGATGGTGGGGGCCTGAATTGTGAGCAGGGCAGCTTCCCAGAGCGGAGGTGCCCTGGTACTGCCCACTGGGGGGCCAGAGTACAGGACAAGCCTGTCTTACAGTGGTAAGCTGGTGGAGCGAGCTTCCTGCCTCGGATGCACAGAGGCGCTTCTCCACAACTATGAAGTCCTTGGCCTCTGGCTGGGCCTGCCAACAATTGTACCACTCAGTCCCAGCTCTGAGGCCCTGAGGCTCCAAGAAGGGACACCTCACTTCCGTGCATGAGGAAATTGTATGCAGATGTGCGTGGTCATTCGCCACCAACCCACATGGATTGGGACGGATTCTGGAGATCTCCCTGATCTTCTGGATCAGCCCCAGAGAGGGCGCGTTCTTGTGTGACAGTCATTTATTGAAGGAGGTATTTGTAGACAAGCCTAGTAGAAGGATCTTCCAATCCTCACTGGACCTGATTGGACTCGAAAGAAAGGCCAGGATATGTACAAAAGCTAGAAATTATCTTAGGCCCTCAAAGAAAACACGTGGCCAGAAAGTGACATGATGCATCTTACCATTTTAAAAAGTGTTTGGCTGTGCCTGCTTTTCATTGCCAAACTGGAAATGTAGACAAAAGTCTGTTGTGCTGTGACTTGACAAAAGAAGAGGCTGTCCGTCCCTGCAGGGATGAACAGTCCCAGCAGAACCGAGGTCGGTTCTTTCAAGCGCCAATTCAGCTGAACAATAAGCCATTTGAATAAATGCCTGGTCTGATTATCTCTTTTTCAATGAATTGACTGCCTGCTTGTGGAAATACTCAAGGGGGCTGATATTTTAACACTGACAGATGGACGTCGAGTCTTTGTTAATATTTTTTTCTAAAAGGAGAAAGAAATCAAAACAGCCTCCCTTATATTTGTGGTACCTCTCTGGGTAGCACACAGCAAAGGGCCCAGGGCATAGGATTAGTCTCTGTTATTACAGAGTCATAGGAAAGGGAATAAAGCCAAAATGTAGTGTAAGGTAAAGTGCTAAGAAGGAAAAGTACAGATAATACTGGAGAGGACGCAGGACAGGAGAATTAATTTTTGATTGGGACTCAGAGACTTAAGAAGTAAATGCAAGAGGGTGTGGAGAGGCAGGAAGACATCTTCAAATTTCTGTTTCAAGCTCCCCAGTTAATTCCAGTTGTTCTGTTACAGGGCAGGGAGAGGGACACTACTGAACCCCCAAACCTGCCTGCTCTAAATAGGCTCTGCCTTCTGACACATCAAGACAAAACATGTAAGACCATTAATGAAAAAGGAATTTTAATACAATTAGTGTTCAATACAGAAAAGACAAAGAATATAGTTTCTAAATCAGACACCCAAAGTTACCCACCCCCTTGTGGGTAAAAGTCCACACAAAAGGGATTGGCCCAAAGCAAGGCCCAGCCTACCAGGAGTCTAAGGCACCTTCTGGTGGGGACCACAGAAAAGAGTCAGAAAGGGGACCTCCTTGGTGGCGTAATGAGTTAGGACACAGCACTGCAAGCTAGCTGCAGATGCTTCAGTGCAAGTTTGATCCCCAGCCCTGGTGGTGACCCACATGGTGCAACAGACCTCTCTTCACCCGCCTGCTGCTCCCCTCAGCAGTGTACTTCGTAGATCTACCTGTACTACTCCCCACTCTGTCTCTAATGAATCCTCTCACCACCCTGTGCCTCTGGCCTGTACCCCAGCTCTGTATGCAGAAATAAATAAATGTTTAAAAAAGTAAGCAAGAAAGAAAAGGGTCAGAAATGGCCAGACATGTCTATGAGGAAAAGAGCAAAATCAAAATCAACATAAACACTGCCATAGTGAACCTCCCCACAGGTCTCTCACCCACATCTCTTTCATTCAGTCCAGGGCCAAGAAACAAGAGCTGCTTCTTCACATGTCTCCCTGCTCCAGTTGCCTCTCTCAGGTCTCCTTCTGGCTCTTCATCCTGCTTCCTTCCTCTGCAGTCTCCACCAGATTCTTCTCCTCCCTGCTCAGTTCCACCCTCCTTGTCCTGGAGACCATCCTGTGGTTCAATTCTGCTCTGAGAACCACTATCTAGATAATTTTCTTCTCACTGATGTTCCTCCTTTTGGTCTCTAAGCCATGCCATATTCTCAGTTTTCTTTCCACTTCACTGGCAATCTTTTCACCATGATTATTATTATTGTTGTTATTGCTGGTTCTGCCTTCTCTTCTGATTTCCACCCCAGATAGCTACGCAAAATTGTGCTTGTACCCTCTTCTGTATTTCCTTTCTCTCCCCTGATGGTTTCAGCTACCCACAACCTTATACCAAGAAAACAAAATTCAGTTTAGTAAATTTTAAATCTCCTCCTGGATTCATTCAGTGGTTCATGAAAACTGGCAGCAGCCAGCCTGGCAGAGAGAAAGGAACTCTGAAGAGTTTCACACTCTGCAAAGGAGCAGCTGGGTGATTGCAAGGTTCCTTTGCTGTGAGGGAAAACAGGGCTCTCTCCGGTGATCTGTAGGATCCCCAGGTAATCTTAGAGAAGGGTTCATCTCTGGGAGAGCTGAAACTGTACCTCAGTTAAATCTCGGGTTGGCGACATGGGAGTTGGCATGAGAGGCTCCATTTGGGGCCTCCTCTCTTGTCTTTAACGATGCTGAAAACTTCTTATACCTGAATTCCATATAATTTATCTAGCCATGACTTTCTGTTTCTCCTTAGGTACATATACAAATGTGCTTGGCTTAACATGCATCCCACAGCTGCCACCTTCTCCTAACTGGTCCCTCTCCAGATTGCTGCATCCTAGAGAAAAATTCCACTATCCACCCTGTCATCTAAGCCAGAATTCTGGCTTAGACACCTGATACTCTCTGGACACCTGATACTCTCTTCCTCTCCCCTTGTATGCAATCACCAAGCCTGTTGCCCTTATTGGCAAATGTTCTGCTTCTCTTCTTCCAGTGCTATAATGCCAGGTTCAGATCCCATGAGCAAATTCTTCCATATCCTACTCAAAGCCCCTAAATACTCCCCTGTGTGCAGACAATGAGACCCCGGTTAGGCCAATTAAGCTGCCATCTCAGGACAAGAAGCTGGGTCTTGATGTCACTAGACAGTCACCATTGAAAACGGTTGGCCTGTCTGATGAGAGCTGTGAATGTTTAAATAAGTCTTCTCTCACAGGGAGAAGGTTCTGGGCACCAGCCCGTCAATGGCTACTGGGATAAGACCTCGTAAAGTGTGTTGAAGAGAGAATAAAACTGAGATGTGGAGGCCTCCAGGGTGGCCTAGGGATTAAGTCTTAGTGCTCTCACCACTGTAGCCTGAGTTTGATCCCCAGTCAGGGAGCTGACGACATGGCATAGCAGACCTCTCCTGTCTCACACGCTGCTCTCCTCAGCAGTGGATTTCAGTCAATCTGCTCATTCTGCTCCCCACTCTGTCTCTGGTGTATCTGCTCTCCCCCTGCACCTCTATCCTACACCACCAGTTCTTCTACACACACACACACACACACACACACACACACACACACACAGAGAAGATGTAGTAACCAAATAGGGAAGCAATTCTTTCCAGAAACTTGGCTAAGAAAGAGACCAGAAATACTGAATGATAACTGGAGATGGTTTGTGTGTATGTGTGTTAAACCTGTGGTTATTTATAGAAGTTGACACAGACTCACTCACAAGACTAATTTGCATTAAATAGAAGATTACGCCACTCAGACTGCCCCACAGCAGATCATGAGGTGCCATGAGAAAGCTGATTGTTTCATAGATGCAGCCCAATCCCATACTGGCTCTGTCATCTTTTACCTATAGGCTCTTGGACAAATTACTTACGTTATCTCAACCTCAGTTATTTTCTCCTTGAAATCGTGACACTAACATTCAGCTCATAAAAGCTGCTGAAATAATATATTCAAATAGAATAAGATATGCAAAGAATCCAGCAGATTGTACACATCAGTTTCCAGGTTCTACCCTAGTCATCTAGTGCCCTCAAGTGCCTTCCCATGTAACCTAGAACCCCATTAGTCACCATCACACCCTTCCTCGGCAGCAGCTCAACTGACCCCCTCCTTGACCACCAAACTTCATAAACTAAGATCCATCCCTCTGCTTCCCCCAGTCTTAACCCATCTGAACACACCTGATATAAACAGAATGCCAGCATCCTGGATGACAGAGAGCATTATACTCAGGTATTACAGACATGGTGTTGGCATTTCATAACCTCACCTCCCCTTCCCCCCAGTCCAGATCCTTATTACCCAGCAATCTCTAATCTGTTCTCCATTCATTCAATTTTGCCTTTTCAAGATGTGATAGAAATAGGTCAGATAGCTATACAACCTTGGGGTGCTGACTTATGTGATTGAGCATCATTTCCTGGAGATTCATCCAAGAGGCCACATTTACTAGTAGCTCAGTCCTTTCTCACACTTAGCAATCTTCCTTGGGAGAGTCAGATCCTCTGTGTTTGACTAGGCACCCACTAAAGTACAAGGAGATGAACTGCAGCTTTTAGCTGCCATAATATGACTGCCATGCACATACGTGTACAGCTTTCTGTGTGACGATCAATGTTCGCACGGGTTTTTTGCTGGCCAATCATTGTTCATTGAATTGCATGGTTGGTTTTATAAAGGCTGCCAAACTACTTCCCAAACGACAGTCTCATTTATGTTCCCACCTTCAGTGTAAATGCGACCCACCTTTTATTTTCCGGTTTCCTTTAATCTTTGGTTAGCCACTTGTGCTATCAGAAGGTAGATGGGGCTTTCATGGGCCTCACTGGTACAGGTTTCTGATCAAACTTGAAAAGCAGGAGGATGACAAGAGAAACTGCTGCTCTGCTGGGTGACAGTGACAGCAGCTGGCATTTCAGGAGCACTTGCTGTCTAGCAGGCGCTATTATAAAGTCACCTGTGTGCACATCCATTTGTTACTCACAACAGTTCATTATCGCTCCCAATTCAGAGGCTGGGGCTTAGAAACAGAAGTAGCTCACTCATCGTCCCACTGCCAGTTAAGGAGCAGAGCTAAAATTTGAACCCAGAGGGCTGTGCCCTCAGTCACCACATTTTACTGTCTCCTGCATGAAAACAAGAGAAACTTCTCTGTGTTCCCAGAAACTGCTGTGCAGGCTAAGTTTCACTTGGGACAATGTTTTTCTGTTTAAATATGTGTGTGTGTATGTGTGTGTGCATGTGGGGAGGGGATAGATATGCACTGGATTTTCCTCAAAAGCTGCGCACAGGTGATGTGTCTTCCCATTCCATCCTCCTGTATATGCCTCAGGCAACGGGAGAACTGCCAAATGGCAGCACACTGTCTCTTACCTGCAACTTGAAGGGAACAGCAAATCATAAGTAGTATGGGAAGGGAATTAAAAAGAATTTACCCAGAGGACAAATTCAAGTCAGTAGACAGTCTTGGCAAATGCTTTCCCAACTAAGCATGAACAAGAGGTATGGTTATGCAAATACAGTAAAGAAAGTTAAGTCTACGCCATACCACCCTGATCTCAGACGATCTTATCTGATCTCCAAAACTAAACAGGGTCGGGCCTGGCTAGTACTTGGATGGGAGACAGTAAAGAAAGTTAAAATGAAAAGGGAGGGCGATAAGAACAAATATATCAACAGATAGATCAACTGCAGGTGAAGGAACTAGTATGAAAGAAAAAATATATGATTGAAAAAAATAAATTCTGACTAGTATTTTAAGTTATAGTAAAACTTAAATCTCAAAGACAAAATGATAAAAACATAGATGGAAAGGAAAACAGCTGAGCTAAGATGACAATTGAAGACCACAATAACAGCATGGGAGAACTAATACATGAGAAAGATCAAAGATCATATATGCTGAAAATGGAATTGTAAAACTGGCAGAGAGGAAATGCCTAGCTTTGTCCGTGCGCATTTAGAAAAAAGGATAATGAATCTTGACAACTAGAGAGGTAGTGACAGATGTGAATGTGTGATAGGAAGATCCTACACAAGAATAATTGGTGAAGTGGAAAATCGGAAAAACGAAAACAGGGAAAATCGTTTGAAAAAGAAAGATTCCCTAGAATTAACAAAGAAATCGCTTTGCATATGAAACGGGCAGTTTATGGGCCAGGAATAACTGATAGAATAATTAAAACAGATACATACCCTGGCTGGGTTAATTGACATTTGAGGATTAAAAGAAAGGAGGAATTGAGGTAGAAAAAACAAGTCACCTATTATAGATGGAAGAAGTTAAACACACTCAGCCCTCACAGCCATTGATGCCAGAAGGAAATGGATCTTTCTCTGTAAAATGCCCAGAGAAAGGAAATGTGATTTCAGAATACCAGATGGTTCTTTGAGAATAACATTCTAAACACGAAAGGCCTTAGACTTAGATATATATATTCCTTCTTGGGAAGAGCTACCAGAAATGAAATCAACTAATGCAAGAAAGGAGTGAACTTGCAGGAAAAGGTTCTAGCATTACACTCAGCATATAAGGGTGTGGTGAAGGGGGGGGGGTGGCAGGGTCCCCTTTATTTTGTTTTATTATTTTTTAAAGATTTGTTTGTTTATTTATTTATTTATGCATACAATAATTGGATATAGGTCAGGGGGCAGTGGTGTAGGAGTGGTGGTGAGAGGATTCACCAGAGACAGAGTAGGGAGCAGAACAAGCAGATCTATTGAAATACTGAAATACAATGCCAAGGGGAGCATGGCGGGGAGGGGAGGGGAGGAAGGAGAGGTCTTCTGTGCCATGTGGGTCACCTCCCTGGTCAGTGATGAACTCAGTCCTTAGTAGTGACAGGCTGAGACTTAACTCCAAGGCCACCAAGGAGATACAGGGTCCCCCTTTAGAGCCTATAGAAATCAGATTAGATCATGTTACAAAATAATTATAATAATGCCACCAAATGTTAAGACTTTATTTCAAATGTTAAGACTTTTTTTTGTTTTAAAGATTTTATTTTTTATTTGTGCATACAGAACTGGGGTACAGGCCAGAGATGTGGAGGGTGAGAGAATTCACCAGAGACAGAGTGGAGTGCAGAACAGGCAGATCAATGAAATACACTGCTGAGGGGAGCAGCGGGCGGGTCAGGAGAGGTCTGCTGCGCCATGTGGTCACCTCCAGTGCAGGCAGGAATCGAACTCATGAGGAAGCGGCTTTAGATTCTCAGTGCTGTGCTTTAACCCGCTGCGCCACCAGGGAGGGCCTGTTAAGACTTTTTTAAAAAAGATTTATTTGTTCATGCATACAAGAACTAGGGAACTAGAACTACAGAGGTCTGGGGGATGTTGTGTGTGGGGGGTCAGGGGGCGGGTGTATGAGAGAGGATTTACTAGAGCAAAACAGAGAGATGTACTGAAATACTCTGCTGAGGGTAATATCGGACAAGTCAAGAGAGGTCTGCCACACCACACAGGTCACCTCTCTGGTCAGGAATTGAACTTGTGCTGCGGTGGCTGTGGATAGCCTCACAGTGCTATGCTTTAACCTGTTGTGCCACCAGGGAGGGCCCAAATGTTAAGACTTTTCATAAGTTTATATCATGTTTGTCTTAATATTAGGAATTAAAATTTCTGTGGTAAAGTTATTTATTTATTTATTTTAACACTGAACCATCTAAAAAGGTAGACTGCTAACACAGATCTCTCTGGGAAAGGATAATGGATAGATGGGAAGGAGGAAGGTGACTTTTCACCAAAACATTCCTTTTGAAATTTGTACCACAAGATTATAATAGCTAATTTGCTTAAAAGCAACTAAAATCAAAGAAACACTTACCCAAGATTCCCTTATTTCTTTATTTTCCTAAATCACAGTTTCTCTTCTGTTTAAGGGAAGTTAATTTAATACTTTAATTAAAATTAACATACACAGTCCAGTCCTGCTTTTACAATTATTCCCAGATAGTCAACACTATGATATTGTATATATACAAAAAAAGAGGTCTGAAGTAACACCAATGTCACAGCAATTATATCCAAGGTGATACAATTTTGGGTATTTTTTTTGTTACCCATATTTCTCAGAATCACAAATTTTAAATTAAGTCTATCTTTTAAATTAAGTCTATTTAATTAAGCTTATATAATTAGGCATATGCACTTAATTAAGTATGCCGTTTTTAAAAGTCATTGTTCTAAATAAATGAAGCAAAACTGTTACCAGCTGGACAAGGAAGAAATAGACTCTCCTGCCCCCTCAAAGCCAAGACCATTCTGGGGGGTCCCTGCTACATTTCAGGCACTGAGTCTGACACTTAACTGCACTTTAATACATGTGCTACCCATTGGCAATTAGTCCCGATGTGTGCCTTGCAGACCCCCTAAGTAGGGAAAAGGAAGATGCCTAAGCTATCCCTTTCCTGCTGCCTCTGTCCTCAAAAATCTCTACAGAAACTTCATTTTCCACATCTCTCTTCCTAGTCTGTCTACCTGCCTTATCCTTTGAAGCCCCATTACACATTTTACTTTTTTTTTTAAGATTTCTTTTATTTATTTATACATACAAGAACTGGGGTAGAGACCAGAAGTGTGGAGGTGGGTGTGAGAGTGTAAGAGGACCCACAGAGTGGGGAGCAGAGCAGGGGGATCTACTGAAATATACTGCTGAGTGGAGCAGTGAGTGAGACAGGAGAGGCCTGCTGCACCATGTATGTCAGCTCCCTGGCTGGAGAAGGAACTCAGGCCAATATCTTGATAGCTTTGACTTTAACCCCTGCACCACCAGGGAGGCCCAGCCCTACTGCACATTTTTTTTTAAAGGATTTATTTATTTGTTCGTACAGAACTGGGGTACAGGCCAGAGATGCAGAGGGTGAGAGGATTCACCACAGACAGAGTGGGGTACAGAACAGGCAGATAGACGAAGTACACTGCTGAGGGGAGCAGCGGGCCGGTCAGGAGAGGTCTGCCTCGCCATGTGGATCTCCTCTGGGGCAGGCGGGAATCGAACTCATGCGAAAGTGGCTTATGCTTCTTTGTGCTGTGCTTTAACCCGCTGCGCCACCAGGGAGGGCCCCTACTGCACATTTTAATAATGCTCCTTGTCGATTCAGTCATTTAGTAAGTGCCATGGAACACTCAGTTTTGTGTTGCTGTACCTTATCTATCTGCTCACATACATGTCTTCTCAGAACAGTTACTTGAGAGCACAAAGTGTCTCGTGCCCATTAGTGTTTCTACATCAGCCAACATAATATCTTTGTGTAAAAAAAATGGTCAATAAATATTTGGTGCCTAATTAAATAGAGCAGCATCTCTAAATGTTTACTGAACTGAACTGATTACATTTCCCTCATATATTTTTTGAAGCTTGGGAGTCTTTTAGCTTGAAAAACCAGTGGTTCACATGTCTTCCAAATTATTTGGAGATTTTCTAAAGAGCATTCTGCTCTTTCTTTAAAAACACTGGCCTGGATCAAAATTCTTGGAAAGGTGTGAGATGCAAATAAGTAAATGATAGGTTAATGATGATTATTTTCATGTGTTGCACTCTGAGGAGGTAACACGGTCCTGGCAACAAACATCAGGAAGACAATTTCACCCAGACCCCCCAAGACCCAAAGTCTAAGCTCAGAGAACATCCCAAAATTGGTTCATGTCACTCAAGGTTTGTATGTCTTAACTGTGCTTTCTAGTCACAAAATGTTTATTTTCTCTAAATCTAATTAAAGTTCATTTAGGACATATAGGTCAGAATGAGATAACATGAATAAAATTTAAGATAAAGGCATTTGGGCCCTCCCTGGTGGCACAATGGTTTAAAGCCCACATGAAGAATCTAGCCATAGCTGCTTCAGCATGAGTTCAATCCCCAGCCAGGGAGGTGACCCACATGGAGCAGCAGACCTCTCCTGACCGGTCTCCACTCCCCTCAGCAGTGTACTTTGTCAGTTTGGCTGTTCTTCTCTGCACTCTGTCTCTAGTGAATCCTCTCATCTCCCCTGTACCTCTGGCCTGTACCCCAGTTCTGTATGCATAAATAAATAAGTCTTTAAAAAAAAAAAAAGATAAAGGCATTACAAAAAAATAACAAAAATAACACATAGAATGAAAAGAATACCTTTATGAGATAACGAGGATAACATATGGAAAATACCACCTATGTTGTAGACAGCCTGCTTTCCAGAATCCATTATTTTTGGATTGTTTGTCGAAAATGTTTTCCCCAACAGTGAGCCAAAAATAATGTGCTGCCACCTACTGACATATAAGTGGAAGCGCAGCTCAAAACATAGGAAAAGTACTGGATTTTTTTAAACATTAAACCAAAATAGAATTGGTGTTTATATTGCCTTATTTTAAACATAGTGATCGATATTTTCAACATTTTTAACTAGGGGAATGATCACACAACTGGTATACCTGAAATAGAAAAGGAAAGGCCAAGAGTGAATGAACATACAAATTGGAAGGTAGAAAATGTTAGCTGTACACTTCCGTGGTGCGTTGATGTAACAGTAGAATTATTCCATTAATAAGAAAAAGGAACAAATAAAGATAGCCATTTCTATACCGCAGCAAACTAGTAATCCAGTCAGTTCTAAAACTGAGAAATTTTGTGTGGAAGGGATAAGGTTATTTTTAAGGCTAAGTGGGCTATTCCTCACCGGAAGAGGGACCTGGTCTCAAACACCCTGTTTCCCCCCCAGGTGTCCACGTATATATTTATGGGATGGATTTAACCCCTTCCTGAAAGCAGGTCTTCATCAGAACCACCTTTGGGTGAGCAAAGTTTCCCAACCACCACAAAATGATAACTGTAAATAGAAAACAAGAAATTGATCTTTCAGATTCACCCATATATGTCTGGTTCTGTGGGTAGAAAAAACACATGGTAGGAACTGTGTTAGTTGGGTGAATAAGCACTTTTCTATCTCTCTCACCTTGATTTTTTGTTTGAGCACCAAGGGGTACATCAGAATATTTGGCTTTCAGGATTCAGGACCTGCGGTCCTGTTTATATTTTGCTTGGATTATTTGGATATTTCTGGTGAAAAATTAGCTTGCTCCTGAATCACGAAGATAACACCTCAATTTTCCACTTCAGACAACATTTTTATCAATTAAGTTTTTAATACTATGTAAATTCAAGTGTCAAAGTTAGCTCAGGGCTAACATTTAATTTTCAATGTATCATCTGGAGCAGAATCCAGAAAGAGAATTGAAGAAAAGTCTGTACCTGTTTAGAAGGATTAGGAGAACTCTGAACACAATTAGCTTAGTCTTCCTGACTAAAACAAAATGACTTAGCTTGGGGAGGCACCTGCCATTTCCTTTCCACCACAGAAACTGCCCATGGAGACAAAGTCTGGATGGAGACAAGCAAAGTGGCATTAGATTCCTTCCCCTATAACAACTGTAGGGGAAATGGAGTGAGTCAGGCTCTTTTCACCTCCTGAGTCGGCTTCTATGGCTGCTACCTGTGCCTTTGCTTTCCTCCCAGTTTTCATTGCCCAAACTTGACATGGTGTTATTGCAACCAGCGTTTGGGAATATGAGCCCGGGGCATGCACTTCTATGAATGGATAGCCAGCCCAAGAAGTGAGGGTTTCCGAAAAAGAGGACAGAAGACAGAGAGAGTGCAGAGACCGAGGAGGCTGGAAGGCTTGGCTGCCACTTGCCTTCTAGCCCCATTGGGCCTCCCTGCATGCCAACTATCCTGCCTGTTGGCCTGCCTGAGTTCACTGCTGCAACATGAAAAGCCTGTCAGTCTAGGGCCCTCCCTGGTGGTGCAGCGGGGTAAAGCACAGCACTTAAGAAGCTGAAATCCACTTCAGTGTGAGTTCAATCCCCTGCACCGGAGGTAACCACATGTCACAGTAGACCTCTCCTGACCAGCCTGCTGCTCCCCTCAGCTTTGTACTTTATCAGCCAGTCTGTTCTGCTCCCCACTCTGTGGAGATGTGCCATTCTCACTGGGGTGAGGTGGTATCTCATTGTGGTACCACCTTATTACAAGTGATGTTGAACATTTTTTCATATGCTTGTTGGCCATCTGCATTTCCTCTTGGAGAAGTGTCTTTTTAGCTCTTCTGCCCATTTTTTGATGGGCTTGTTTATTTTTGTTGAGTTTCATCAGTTCTTTGTATATCTTTGTGATCAATCCTTTATCATTAGTTTTGTGTGAGAAAATTTTTTCCCAATCAGTGGACATCTGTTTGTTTTTTGTAATGTCTCTTTTGCTGTACAGAAGCTCTTTAACTTGATGTAGCCCCATCTATGTATCTTTGCCTTCACTATCATTGCATTGGGTGCTCTATCTTTAACGATGTCACTGAAGTATATGTCGTGGAGTGTTTGGCCCATCTTTGCTTCCAGGTATTTTATGGTTTCTGTTCTTATGTCTAGTTCTTTCATCTACTTCGAGTTGACTTTTGTGTATGGTGTGAGGTAGTGATATAGTTTCATTTTTTTGCAAGTAGTTTTCCTAGCACCATTTGCTGAACAAACTTTCTTTGTTCCATTGTATCTTCTTTGCTCCTTTGTCAAAGATTAGCTGTCCATATACCTGTGGGTTTATATCTGGGATAATCACCAGCTTTTAAATGGTCAGCAGTTCAAATAGACTGTAGATGCCTGGATGTCCACTTGACTCTAGCATCCTCAGGCTTAAACTGTGCTTTGGTTAAAGAGATGTGCACAGACATGGGCCAGGGACACTATGATCTTTCTGGAAGATTCACATGAAAATCTCCAACTTGTTGGCTTCACGACATATGAGTGAAAATGAGGTCCCATCTTTAAGAGAAGGCCTGCCTTTAACTAGTGGATAAAGGAAAAGTGAATGGATTATCATAATCTTGAGGCTATGGAAGATTTAAAGGAAAATGAGACCACATCTCAAAGGAGGGATACTGAGCAATGTCATGGAGGTAGAATTCGGTTTTGTTTGTCTGTGGTGTTTAATATAGTGCTCCCTTTCAATTTCTATTGAGGAAACACTAGTTTACAAAAGTGTGTAAGTTTTAGCAGAAGAATGTCACACTTGTTCAAATGTACACTCCCGTATACCCACCACCAAATTCCTAAATAACCCTCTACCAACATCTGTCTAGCTGTCCCTCCAGCTCCTCTTCCACTTTTCCTCTGGTAAGCACCTTTTTTGTTGTCAGTGTCTAGAGGTTATTTTTATTTGATCATTTGCTTTGTTTCTTTATATTCCACATATGAGTGAATCACCTTGTATTTGTCTTATTTCATTTAATATAATCAAGGAGGCAGAATTTGAATGAGTCTTTAAGGATAAGTAGAATTTTTAGTTTTGTTACCTGAAACCCTAGTTCTGCTGCCTGTCACTGCAGACACCAATGAGCAGAGACAGGAGTTGAACCTATTAGAAGCATATTAATTTAGGTGGCTGGCCAGTGGTCTGAGGTTGGTGGACATATCATCCTGAAGAAACTGTTCTAACATTTCATCTCTAGCTGGCTGTTGTATAGTGAGTTGAGCAAAAAAGAGTCATAAATGAATCTGTTCATCAGAACCTGTCATAGTTGAATCAGTTTATCAGAACAGCCCGTCATAGCTGACATTCCTTGTATTTGTCAGTTTGTTATTGGCCTCCTGGTTATCTTGAACTTGGCACATCCTGGCCTGCTGGGCTTGGTTCATTTCTGATGGTGCCAATGTCTCGCATTCCATCAGACACCATCAGGACACTCAGCTCAAAACAAGATTTTTAGTTTAAAGAAAAGAAATTAAGCCACAATGTGACACAATCTCACACAAGTAAGAATGGCACATATTAAAAAACTAGCAACAACAAATATTGGCAAGGTTGTGGAGAAAAAGGAACTCTCCCACACTGCTGGTAGGAATGCAAACTGGTCCAACCACTATGGAAAGTTGTTTGGAAATTTCTCAAGCTGCTAAAATTAGACTTCCATATGATCCATCAATCCCACTCCTAAGTATCTACCCAAAGGACACAAAAACATTGATTTAAAAGGACACCTGCACCCCTATGTTTATTGTTGCTCTATTTACAATAAGGAAGATATGGAATCAACCTAAATGCCCAAAAATAGATAAATGGATCAAAAAGATGTAGTACATATACACAATGGAATATTACTCAGCAATCAAAAAGATAAGCTCATCTCTTCTGCAGCAACATGAATGGAGCTAGAAGAGATCATTCTTAGTGAAAAAAGCCAGAAAGAAAAAGAATACCAGATGGTTTCATTCGTAACAGAAGCATAAGGGAACAGGGGGG